>NC_061120.1:112246762-112301848 GCF_002878395.1 Capsicum annuum | reverse complement strand
TAATTTTCTTTACAAAGGCATAATTTTTATTTAATTTTTATGAAATTGAAGCATGAACCCATATCTTATGATTATTATTATGAAATCTTGATGTTTATGATTTTGAAAGATGAATTTATATGTGTGGAGATATAAAGGATGAATCTTGAATGATATTTATCATGATTTTGATATTTGGGTCGTGAATCCCCATTGAAAATTGTGTTTTTTTTGAGAAAGTATGTGTTATAACCACGTTGATGTTGAATATTTGAGATATTTTGAATGATTTGACCTTTTAGTTTTAATGGAGTTGTTTTGAACTCGAGTGTAAAAAAAATTCACAACGTGGTTGATTTTGATAGATGATAAGCATAATGGCTCCCGATGTATATTTATATATTACTGAAATTGTTTTGTTGTGGATTATTTTTGAAATGATCTGAGCTAAGTTCGGGAGAAATCTTTAGCACCGAGTGGGAGGTATAAAGCGACCTTACTTCCCTAGAACTACGTGCCCCCGTAGGAGTGATCCTGAGGCTAATTTATATAGTGATCACTAGTTTATATGGATTTGATATCGATAGTCCTACTCCGATGGCAAGGATAGGACGGCTCTCCCCAACGTGGGTTGTACGTTGGACTCCATGTAGCTCACATGGTTTATGTCGGTTATAGGATCTCCCAGTGTGTGTGTGTTTCGTTGTGTCTATGGTGAATGGTGAAGTGATTTGAAAATGGAATTGTGAAATTTATTCTTTCGAAAGATTTAAATGATATTTATATTATTAGAATTGATATTCTTGATGAACTGAAAGTGATTGACAAATTATATGATGACTCACATGTGTTATTGTACTTATTTCATCCTCTCATGATTATGATGATTTTCTTCGGGCTATGTAAGTCTTTCATACATCCTGCATATTTCTTATAAATATTTATGATGATGATATTTATACAACTGCATACACCCCCATATACTCGGTTCCTTTCCATGGTATTGATCCACATCTTTGGATGTGGGCTATATTTTCTCGGAATGTAGGTTCAGGTGCTCAGTTCCAGGTTCGATAGTGATTCTTCGGGCACGCTATTCTACATCCTCTATTGTGGTGAGTCCTCATGTTCCGAGGACGTGATGTCTGATGTTGGTTTCACAGAATTATTTACATTTGATAACTGAGTATGAGTCAGACTAGTATAGATGTTGGGAGTTGACTAATAAGTCATATTTTGTTATTTTTCTGAAATTCTTTTATTCTTGGATGATGATTATTCTGTTGATATTTGAGGGTTATTTATGGAAACCCCGTTGATTTGTGTTGAACTGAATAAAAATGGCTCAAAGGGTTAGCTTGGGGCTACTCGTAGCCTCAAGCACCGTGTGATGCTTTGGTACCTATTTTTCGGGGCGTTACACTTACTTGATCCCTTTACTAGAAAGAGATGAAGAAATTTCTTATATGGACATATCAAAGAATATAGGGATTTCTTCACTTAGATTTATAAGGAGATGTATAGCTTATATCCAAAAATAGTAGTCCATTAGTTGGCGGTTAAGAATGGTGGTCGTCCTATTTAGGCCAGAATTGGTTCCATTGATTGAAAGTGAGGTTAACAAACTCATCAAAGCTGGGTTTATTTGTGGATTAAATACCCCATATGGATTTCAAATATTGTTCCCGCGAGGAAAAAGAATTGACAAATTTGAGTTTGTTTCAACTTTAGGGATCTTTACAACACCTTCCCTAAGGATAATTTTCCAATTTTTATTCAAGAGTTGATGATTGATGCTACTACTGGTTATTCGGTGATGTCCTTTATAGATGATTCATCCGGCTATAACCAAAATTGCATGGCACCAAAGGATGAAGAACTTACTACATTTTGTATGCCCAAAGGTATTTATTGCTACAAGGTGATGCCTTCCAATGTGAAGAATGTTGGTACCACTTATCAAAGTGATATGCATAACATCTATGATGGCCTACTCCATAAAAATATTGAGTTCTATGTGGATGACTTAGCGTTGAAGTAAAAAAAGGGATGACTACTTGAAAGTACTAAGAATGGAATTCAAATTGCTTTAAAGAAATAAACTTTGGATGAATATACTATAATATGCCTTTGGAGTTACTTCTGGAAAGTTACTTAGCTTCATGGTATGACATTAAGGAATAAAGTTGATCAGGCTAAAGTCCAAGCAATGCTGAAGATGCCCGAGCCTCGAAACATTCAGGAGTTAAAAAGCATTCAAGAGAGGTTAGCATATTTAAGGAGGTTCATTTCAAATCTATCCAGAAAATGTCAACCATTTAGCCATATCATAAAGAAGGATGCTCCTTTTGAATGAGTCCAAACTTGTAGTAAGGCCTTTGAAAGTATCAAATCATACTTGATGAAGCCTACAATCTTGTGGCACCTATACTGAAAAACCATTGATACTCTACATTATGGCATAAGAAAGGTTAGTTGGAGTACTACCAGCTCAAGAAAATAGTAAAGACAAAGAAATTCTCTTCACTATCTGAGCAAAATGAAGACATCTAAGAAGCTGAATTTTATCCGATTAAAAATCTATGTTTGGCATTGGACTTCTCAATCCAAAGATGAATCACTACTTGCAAGCTTATGTCATCCATATTGTGTCTAGGGCAAATCCCATCAAGTTTGTAATATCAAAAACAGTGTCTAGAGACCAACTTGTGAGGTGGTATATTTAATTTCAATAGTTTAAGATTGTGTACATCCCTTGAAAGACCGTAAGGGGACAAACATTGACAAACTTCTTAGAAGACCACCCAACACCTGATGATTGAGAAATGATCAATGAATTTACTAATAAAGATGTAATGGTTATTAAAGCCATACCCCCAATAAAGATGTACTTTGATGGAGACACACATCGAGGTGGAGCGGGTGATGGTGTAGTGTTTTCCACTCCACAAGGAGAGGTCATCCAATACACTTTTACCCTAGAAAACCGTTGATCCAATAATGTTGCTAAATATTAATAACTAATACTCAGACTTAAGATGTCTATCGACATGAAGTAATTGTAATTACAAATCTTTGGTGACTCCTAATTGGTTATCAAGAAACTTCTGGGAAGCTATAAAGTCATAAATTCTGAGCTACGCCCATATCATGACTATACTTAGAAGTTGATGGGATGACTTGGAGAATTAACTCTCCAGCATGTGCCAAGAAAATAAAAAAATAAAATTGATGCCTTGGCTACTTTAGCCTCAACCCTAACACTTCTAAATCATATATGAGTTACTATCCACCAAGAATGGGTAGTAGAACTATCAAATGGATGATGAATATGTAGAAAATAAGGTTGGGTACCTCATCACTTATCTGAAACCATAAACGAAGATTAGTGAAAACCTATCATTGATTACTTATTTTATGGGATACTTCTAGAGGATCCAAGGATAAGGACTGACAGCCATCGTTGTGAACCTCTGTTCCTTTTAAAACACCCAATAACGTGGTCTTGCAAAAAATAATTTTTGGTTTTGAGCATAAAGACCAAGATACGATTAGATAAGCCAATCGTACCCTTAGTTATGACTCATATCCTTCCCCGCTTCCCACTCGTACCTTGAGAAACATGTTAGGGTATTATAATGTTTTCTATATGATATGAACCTCCTTTATTCGTAACCAATGTATACGAGTCGTACACTACTCAATCATATAGAGTGAGGCCTTAAATTAAGTGGACAATTTTTGTTATGGGTGAAGCTCATGGGTTAGGGGTGAGTTGTACCCTTTGGATATGACTCAAAGGTGTCCACTCATACCCACAATAGTATGGTTGGCCTAGGAGAAGCCTAGGATATGATTTAGGGTATCACTTGTACCCTAGGATACGATTTCTAAGGGAACCATATGGGGGAATCGTACCCCTACATAAGTTCACTTTCTATCTTTTTATTAAGGGTCTTATAGTTATTTCCCTTGCCTTAAACCCTAAGTCCCTTCACTATATAATGCATTGTATCCTCTTAAGTCTTCATTTAAAAGACTCAAACACTTTAAAGGGTTCTTGCAGCAAGATTGGAGGCTAGGGTTTCAAGGGAGCTCATCTAGTGTCAAGCAAGAGTCAAGTTTCTTAGTGATTCAAGTTGTTTAAGGAATGTATATCTTCCCCTATTTTTAATAACTCTAAACCCATGTATTTTACACTTGGATTAGTAAGTGTACATGGTGGTTTTGAAATCAAATAAAAAGGATTTTTTTGCTTAATGATGTATGATGTTGAATCTTGCTTAGACTTATGTTTATATGTGATATTGATAATGGATTGCATGTGCGTGTGATTGTTGTATGTGTATAAATATGAGGGTCATGAGTAACCCTAATCTTGATAATAAATACCCTGGAAATGGCTTTGTTGAAGGTATGCATATAAGGTGTTTGTGAAAATGTCTAAGTGAATTGTCTAGTTACATGTTGTGATGTTTTGAACTAGGAAAATAGCCCAATAATCATAAATGATTGATAAGTGATGTGGTAAAGATATTGTGAGTCATGTATGGTGAAATTTATGATATTGTTGGGTTAATGACTAATAAGGGGTTAAAGCCCTAATCAAGAAAATGACCTTGATGTGTGTGTTGAGCCTAAATTTGGTCGACTAAAGTATAGTATGGAAATACCAATGATAAATGAATGAGTTAATACGGGTCTAGATGACCACCGATTGTAATAAATTATGATTTGAATTGAGGCATTGTCCTAGTAAAGTATTTAATGGATTATGGTCCTGTGTGGTTCTTGATGTCCATAATTTGAATTATACAATGATATGAGTTTAGGCATCAGCCTATTGAAATAGTTGTTCAATGAAGGATCCCATTAAGACCATGTGGTCTTGTATAGTGTTGAATTGGCTAAGTGAGTTGAGGTCCTTATGTGGAATGGATTGTATGGAGGTTAATATATTAACTAATGGGTCAAGAGTTCTAATGTCGACCAATAATGCCAATAAAATGATGAGTGATTCAAGTTCCTCGTCTAATGATATAAGAAGTGATTTGAGTTCCTCATCTAATGAAATGGCTAGTGATTTGAGTTCCTAGACCGGTGAAATGACTAGAGATTTAAAATCCTAGTCCAAAGAGATCTCTTGACGTTAAAATACCTCATCAAATAAAATGGCTAGCGATTCAAGTTCCAAGAATGGTGAAATGACTAGTGATTGGAGTTCCTTGTCTAATGAAACAGTGAGTGATTCAAGTTCCTCTCTTAGTGAAATATCAAGTGATTCAAGTTCTTAGATTGGTGACACGACTAGTGATTCGAGTTTCTAGTCCAATGATGTAATACCCCAAACTTTTCCTTAAGCCTATTTTTTCTCTAGAGGGTTAAGGAATGACTTCCTAAGTGATTAACATTTAAACCATATGTTTCCCTAATTTTGACTTTTTATCATGTGGGAAATTTAATTATCTTTCCAACGATATAAGATTCTCCCAAATCCGATAATCGGGCAAGAAGTTATGGATAATTTAAGTTCTAGTCATAAAACACCATCATTTTAGTGTTTGGCACATCGCCGAGAGGGTCTATTTTAAAATTGTCAAATTCTAGTGGAACTCCAAGATAATGGCGCTTTGCGGAGGACCCTAATTTTCCAATAGTCAATTTCAAATATCCTAGCTGTAATACCCCGCACTTCTACTTAGCTTGAAATCATCCCAAGAATGTTAGAAGCTTGCTTTGAAATATAATTACACTTTTTTACACGTGATATTTTTAGGATTTTCACTTTTAATCATGTGGGAAATGGTATTAGCTTTCCAACAATACCAATTTCGTCAAAATCCGACATCGGAGAAGAAAGTTATGGCCTAAAATACAAAAGGCAATAAAACTGCCCAGATGCGACGGTGAGGCCGACGGACCGTCGGACTAGCGAAGGACCTTCGCCCATAACCATCGCAGCAAGGAAGTGAGAAATACCTTATTCCTAGGTGTTACGTCCAGGCGATGGACCATCAGACTAGCGATGGACCGTCGCTCAGGCCATCTCAAGGGAAACAGTGAGGCCACCTTCTGGATAAGGTGCAACGGTCAGGTTGAAGGACCGTTAAACTTACGATGGACCATTTCCCAAGACGTCGCAACCCAAATAGTAAGATCTCATTCTTTCTAGAAGCGACGGTCAGGGCCAATGGACCATCAAACTAGTGATGGACCGTCGCTGGTTCCATTCAATTTCTTAAAGTCGTTTTAACAGAGGTATTTTGGTCATTTACCACGCACTTATATATACCCAGTTATGTCCGATTTCAGCCATTTAGTTCATCATTATTCCACAAATAGGATTAGGGTTTCTCTTTAACATTAATCTCCAAGAGCAAAATCCAATCTTCTTCAAGAACTAAGGGAATTCCAATTCTTTAAGTTCAAGAATATCAAGAATCATATCCCAGGTATGATAGTGTTCATTCATGGACTCCTTTCATCCATGAAGCCCAAGATTCTCTTTTCTAAGTTCAAGTTTATAGATTTCTTTATGAATTTCATGTTGGGTTTGTTTTGTTTATGTTGAGAATAATCAATTGAATTCAAATCCATGTTGGGTGATCAATGTTATGTGGAATTGATTTGTATAGATGAATATTCATGTGAACCTATGATTAAACCCTAGGATGATGAAATTAGAGTTGAATTATGGTGTTTAAATATTGTATAATGATGTTTATATGTACCATGACTGTCATGTGTTTGATTAAATGCCTATATAAAGGAAAAGTGCCCAACTAGTCTGATATCATGAAATCCCCAATTATGTATAAATTTATGCATCTCATATGTTTGATGAAGTGCTTTAATAAATGAATTATGGATTATGATGGTAGTCATGTGTTTTAGTAAGTCATGATATGTCAGTTTCTTTCCATCGAGTCCCGGGGGTACTTGTACCCGAAATATTAGATGTGTGCCTAGAGCCATGTCATGTTTTCACAATACTCTAAGTCAAGCCATGATCCATAGAACTCAGTCAGTCATGTGACTCAAGAAAACCCAGAAATCTTAGTAATATTAGTATTTCAATAATCTCAGTGATCTCAGTACTTAGTAATCTCAGTAACCTCAGTATTCCCAGTCAATCTCAGTAACTACAGTACGGTCAGTTAGTCCTCAAAACTCAGTACATTCCGTCAGTCAACGAAACTCAGTAAATTCAGTTTAGCTCTGCTAGACAATACTACTAGTATCATTTTAGTTCAGTTAATTAGTTCAGCTTAGTTAATCAGTTCAGAGTCTTTCAAATGGGAGTAGGATTTAGCACCGAGCGAGCCTAGGGACGGGGACTCACTCGCTAGATAGGACTGAAATCCCTAGAAGCAATACCTAAGTTCTAGAAATACGTAGCCAGCATAGGTATGAGATGTCACCCATTAGATAGGATTGACATACTCAGGGATCACCCATTAGCACATTTAAATGTATAGCACTGATCCCAGGGGTCACCTGCTAGATTAGGACTGACTCCATAGTAGTTGTATTTACCAGTGGCATGGTACTGATACCCTTCCAACTGGGGTTATAGGTTGGACCCCAGTTAGCATAGTATGGGGCATGTCAGTTAGATGAATACATCTCACAGTTTCAATTACAAAATCAGGACTGTTAGATACAGTCAATTCAGCTCAGTAGTATAGATTTAGGATTGTCAGATACAGTAAATCCTTATCATTATAAATAGACTCTGGGATCACCCACTAGATAGGACTGATCTCAACTATGGTCAATCAGTAATGATATCATCAGATTTAGAGATCACCCACTAGATAGGACTGATCTCAGATTCAGTTACTAAGATACAGTACGAAAGTCATCTAGTTCCATCAGATTCAGGACTGTAAGATACAGTCACTCATGTTATCAGTTATATCAGTTATTAGAACTTATGTTATTATCATTCAGCTTCAGGACTGTCAGATACAGTCAACCAGACCAGTTCTTCATAATCAGAACTGTCAGACACAGTTATCTATGTATCAATAACATAGTATCATTCCCTCAGTATTCAGTAATATAGTATTAGTTTCTAACTCATCAGTGACTCAGATGTTAATATCAGTAGACTCAGTAGTCAGAACTCAGTATTTAGTCCTATCATGATATCAGTTATAATTACGTAGTCATGTAGGTATTCCCACGTTCATGTTAGTAAGTCAATTAGTATTATTCATGTATATGAACCATTTGCATTCGTCCTACCTCACTTGCATACCAGTATATTCAAAGTACAGACACATTTACGCTATGGTGTCTTATACCATAGGTTTAGAAGCACGAGCTCCAGAGAATCAATAGCATCCAGGTTTAGCAGTCAGAGTTAGCAGTGAGTCCTCCTCCTTCGAATACATGATGATCACATTACTATTTTAGTTTTTAGTTTATTTCATTAGTTGGAGTTAGTTGGGGACATGTCCCATCAACTCATTTTTCACACACTTTAGAGGCTTTCAGACTATAGCATTTTAGACAGTTATATCAGTTATTTTTGTATTGATATACCACATTTTCAGTTATGTACTAGTATTGAAACTTATGGCCTTTCAGTTCATGTTTCCGTATTATACAGTCTTTTATATAGTATACAGGTAGAAATATCAGTCATGGGTTAGCTTGTGGTCCTTCAGGGTCATGAGCACCGTGTAACATTCTGGGTACCAGATTTGGGGCATTACACTAGCGCGATTGTGATGCATCGCGCTGAAGTTTCAGGTCCTAACCAGTGGGACAACGTGATAACTCTACATTGCGGTGACTCCCAAATTCCCATTTGTCAATTTCAAGTGAGCCACCGTGATAGTGGCGCGTCGTGGTGGCCCATAAAATCGAGTTTCCAGTTCAATTTTTTAGCTTCGTGCAAAAGTTAAAAAGGTCACTTTGGACTTTTTCCAAGCCTTTTAAACTGTACAAACATCAGAATTTAGGGCCACTACAAGCATCATATGAGATTTTCTCAAAATTTCCATCAACCAAAAATCCTAAGTATCCAAATCCTCTTCTAAGAATCTCAAGCGTTCACCATAGATTTTCTAAATTCAGTCAAGATTCAAGGTTCCCAAGTCAAAGGCTTCAAGAACCCTCATTTCAAGAGTACGAATAGAGTCCCAAAAGTGAGAGTTCATCCAAAGCTTCTAATTCAAGGTATGTGGTGTTTGAACAAGAACACTCCTTTCATTCTTACAAGCGGATTTATACCCAAGTTACTTTATTTTGAGATTATGAGATTACGAGTTGTTCAAGTCTTGATTTGCATGATTATTTCACTATTTTATGACATAAGTTGAAAAATTATGCTATGAGTTGCACATCCTCATATTGATTTGATGTTTCCAAGATTGATGTCATGATTTAAGCTTTATTATGAAACTGAATTATTTGAGCATGAGAATAAATTTTAAACTAAGTATGAGTTTTGATGTTTTTTGAAGGGAATGTTATTTAGTATGATACAATTAACAAGTACTTTGATTTTAAAGAAAGATTACTTTTAAGCCTGAGTTAAGACAGGAATCCACATTATTCAGTCTTTATGATTTAAAGCTAAAAGAATTATAATTTGATCTTCACTATAGACCCTTGAGTTGTTTTGAGGTGGATTTTCCTAAAAGTTCTGAGTTTGAGTACGGGAGAAATATTTAGCATCGAGTAGGAAGTGTCGTTTTAGCGCATCCTACTTCCCCAGAACTACGTGCCCCTATAGGATTGAGATTTATGGGCCTGAGGCTGAGATAGTGATCACTAGAGTTGAGGTTCTATTCTGATGGCAAGGGTAGACTAGGTCTCCCTAATGTGGGTGAGACGTTGGACTCCATGTAGCTCACATGGTTTATATCGGTTAGAAGAAACTCCCAAGTTCATAAGAGTCTAGAGTTTTTCCCGTATCTTGAAGTTTCTAAAGTTCTAAGTCCTTGAGTTTCAAAGAAGTTCCATTCTCCTCAAGATGAAAGTATGTGTAGAAAGCATTGTTTAAAGATTCCTTTAGCTTATAAGTTTTGAGAATAAGAAGAGAATATAGATTTTTGAGTTATGTATAATGGCTCATGAGATTTATACTACATGTTTCATTATTCATGATTTGTGAGATTTATGTTTCAGACTTATTCAAGCTATGTGAGTCATTCATAGTTGCATGCAAGATTTTATAAGGAGTAATGATATTGTTTATGTAAATGCATACACCCCATATTCTTAGTACATTTTCAAAGTGCTGATTCACATATACTACATCTATGTGCTACATTGTCTTATAATGTAGGTTCAGGTGCTTAGTCTCAACAACGTTAGTGATCTCTGAGTACCTTGATCTACACTCTACAGTTGGTGAGTCCTCATGGTTTGAGGACCAATTTCTCAGACCTTCAAATTTGATATTTGTGGTTATTTTTTTTCAGCGAAGTATGAGTCAGTTGGGGATTTGTCCCAATGGCTCTCTTGATCTTAAGTAGTAGAGGCTTTGTCAGACTAGAGTTTCACATATTTATTAGATATTTTCAGTATTTTGTGTTTCAGACATTATATTTTTAGTCTTTTTAGCTGAGATTTGATGAGATTTATTCTTATTATTTGATTTTGAATCCCTAAAGTAAGTATGAGATTTAGTAGCAGGCTCAAAGGGTTAGCTTGTGGCTACTTGTAGCCTTGAGCACTATGTGATGCTTTGGGATGAGATTTCGAGGAGTTACAAACTTGGTATTAGAGCCTAAAGTTTAAGAAGTCCTAGGGATTCTGACAAGCCACGTTAAGTAGAGTCTTGACCATTGGTGTGAAGTGCACCACATCTATGGCCAAGAGGCTATGGGGCATTTTAGAAAAAGTCATCTCTTTCTTTCAGATTCTATTGTACCCATAACTATCTCTATCTGCTATTAATTCGTGCTCTTATATGACAAAAAATACCTCCTCGAAGATCAAATTCCCATAAGAATAATGAGCCACCTCAACCTGTTGATCCCCTGAATGAGAATATGACCCATTCTGAATTTTGGGCTGCTTTCCATACTTTAGCCCAAGTGGTGACTGCTACTATGCAATAAAATAGTCATGTTGCTGCTATGCATCAGTAAGGGGGTGATGTAGCCACATCCAGGATTTATGACATTATTAGGATGAACCCACCCAAGTTCTTTAGGTCAACGGTAGGTAAGGACCCACAATTGTATCTTGAGGAGGTAAAAAAAATCATCCAGGTTATGTATGTGAATGAGGAGGAGAGTGTAGAACTGGCCTTTTATCGATTGAAAGATATTTCTCATGACTGGGTTGAGGCGTGGATAAAAAATAGAGGGGAGAATTCGGCTCTTATAACTTGGCAGGTGTTCCAGGATGCATTCCTTGATAAGTTCTTTTCGTTAGAGATGAGGAAGACGAAGGTAGAGGAGTTTATGAACTTGAGGTAACGCTCCATGAATGTAAAGAAGTACTGCCTTAAGTTCAACCAGTTGGAAAAGTATGCACCTGAGTTGATAGCTAACACCAGATCTAGTATAAGTAAGTTCGTGACTAGTTTTTCCGGGTTGGTGTTGAAGGAGTATAGGACTACTATGCTAAATAGAGATATGGATCTTTCTTGGTTAATGACACATGCTCAGTAGATTGAGACTGATAAGATAGGGGAGGGAGATAGGGTAAGGGGAAACAAGAGGGCAAGATTAGAGCAACACGAGTATGGCCAGACTAGATCCCATGAAGGGTATCGTCCTTAGTTTTAGAACCGTTAGTTTATGCCTGCACCATTATCAGCTAGTCCTCCCACACCTAGAGGTAGGAAGGAGCAGGGGAATAGACCTTTTATGTCTAGATCCCAGAATAGTGTGAGTAACAGACCTCGTGGTCCTACATGTACTAAGTATGGTAGGGACCATCCCGGTGAGTGCTTAGCTGATCAGACGGGTTGTTTTGGTTGTGGCAAGTTGGGCCATAGACTTAGAGAGTGTCCACATGCCAGGCAGAGGAACCATGATGTTCGCCCCCAGACGCAGGCTACTAATGCACCAGCTCCTTTAGCCTATCCCTCTCCCCCTTGGGGAGCTTCATCTAGTATCGGTGGCGGTCACTGCCAGAATCGATTCTATTCTTTACCATCGCGCCAGGAGCTGGAGGATTCACTAGATATTGTTACTGGTATACTTCGTGTCTTTCATTTTAATGTGTATGTATTGTTATACCGTGGATCATGTTTTTCTTATGTGACACTATTGGTTGCTGTGAATTTTGAGATAAACTCTTAAAAGATCCCTGAGCCTATCCTGTGGTATCTACCCCAGTTGGTGAGTTAGTTATTGCTAAGCAGGTGTACAAAATGTGTCCCATTACTGTTCTTCATAAAGTTATGTTTTCTGATTTGATAGAGTTAGACATGGTCGATTTTGTCCTTAGTCTGGGTATAGATTGGCTTCACTCCTGTTATGCATCTATAGACTGTCATACCTATGTGGTTAAGTTTAAGTTTCCATATGAGCCAATTTTTAAGTGGTCGGTGGTTCTGTATCTCCTAAGAGTCATTTCATATCCTATCTTAAAGCTAGAAAGTTGATACCCAAAGGTTGCATCTATCATCTAGTTCGAGTTAAGGACACTAAGTCTGAAACTCCAACTATTCTGTTAGTCAGTATAGTTAATAAGTATCCTGATATTTTTTCGGAAGATCTCCCAAGGGTACCTCCAGATAGAGAGATAGAATTCGGGATTGAACTTCTTCGTGATACACACCCTATTTCTATTCCTTCATACCGTATGGCACCACAGAGCTTAAGGAGTTGAAAAAACAACTCAAAGATCTTCTAGATAAAGGTTTCATAAGGCCCAGTGTTTCTCCTTGGGGCGCACCTATCCTATTTGTGTGGAAGAAGGATGGTTCTTTGCATACGTGCATTGACTATCGTTAGCTTAATAAAGTTACAGTCAAGAATAAGTACCCTCTTCCAAGAATAGATGACCTGTTTGATCAATTTCAAGGTGCAAGTTATTTCTCCAAGACACGCCTCAAGCAAGTGTTTCCAAAATGGAACATAGTTGCAGATACTTGTACTTCACATCCCCTCCGCCTCCCAAGTATCTTCCTCGGACTATTGGTCCCTTTCTAGTACCCTCATCGAAGCCACTTCTATCATTCGTAATCGGCAAATTTTTTGATCCAAGATCCTCATCAAGATCTCCTTAAAAGTTAAAGAACCCAAGAAAAATACCAACGTCCTCCAAGGAAAAACAATCAACGAAAGATCAACTACACATCTTCGCAACGTAGAGACATGGAAAAACCCAGGGGAAATGGAGTTTGATCTGAAATATACTCTAACTCGTAGGCAACATTGCCAACTACATTCAAGACCGAATAGGGACCAACATAATGGGGGATAATCTCCCCTTTTACACTAACTTGCATCATTCCATTCATGGGAGACACCCTCAAGATTACCCAAACACCAACGTGCCACACGTTTTCATAGGACTTTTGACAACTTGAACAGTTTTCAACCAAACCTCACACCATGAGAACTTGGCATACAAATAATGATCCTTTAAAGTTTGCAACATGACACGGAGGTGATCTTCATGGTTTGCCTCACTTTTAGAGTACACTAATATATCATTAATAACGACAATGAAAACTATGTCCAAGAATGAATGGAAGACCCTATTCAATAAGTCCATAAATGTCGTTGAGGTATGGGTCAACCCAAAGGACATAAAAAAAACTCATTAACCATAGGAACGATTTTTAGAGAAAGCATCTTCTGAGTCAAAATCTTTAACTTGGACCAAATGATACAAACACCCCTTAGAAAACAACTTTGGGGCTTTGAGGTAAGAATTGAACCCCCCTTTAGGTACTAAGGATCCATCATTCTACACAAGGACAGGCTCTTTAGGGAATTAAAACGTGACCCTATGGGTATGACAATATAAAGAATCATAAAAGGAGTGCAATAAATCCTCCCCCAATATTACATAATACCAACCTTATATAACTCTATCAAGTTAACAAGAGTATCTTTATCACCCATAAATACTATACATCCCCCTCTAGACCACTTTGAACAATAGTGTCTCCTGCCAAGATAGGAACAAAAAAGAAACCGACAGACCCTCGAAACCAAAATCAAGGTGCATATCCATAAACGAGGTCATATAAAAAAGAGTATACCCTGGATCAAGCAACAACACACATCACTAGAGAAAATTTTCAATGTACCCGTGTTAGAATTAGAAGAAGCCTCAGACTCTCGAGGTATAGTAAGTGCATTAGGATGGTCCTGACTAATGTCAGAGTTAGAAGTGGAACCCATTGTTGCCAAATCTAGAGAAGTGGTAATCGACATCCTTTTATCCCACACGATAATCCTTTTGGGACACTCCTATTTCATGTGACCCAATTGACCATATATAAAACATTGACCCTTTTTATGTTTATAGTAGACGATGTGTGAATCCCTGATGCTTATAATTGATTCAAGTCTTTGTTAGACAAGGGATTAAAACTCCCAATGCTTGAGTTGCTTCATATCCTTAAAAGTCGATGGGTTTAAGAACTTAAGCTTTGAGTCGAGCATCTTTAATAAATAATGGGTTTAAATCCCAAGGATCAATAAGATGAAATGAATTATTGATGATGATCATGATATGTATTGTGTTGTAACTTTGATCTGTGCTTGGTCTTAATTTGGTTAAAAGTTATTTGCGATGTGTGCTAATGTGTTAACTTATGTTCATGCTTGTCTTATCCATCATTCACGGATGAATGATCCTAAGTGGGGGAGAATAAAACACCTAAGAATTTGGCCTTGCAAAAAAAATTAGTTTAGAGCATAAAGACCAAGATACGATTGGACAAGCCAATCGTACCCTTGGTTACTACTCGAATCCTTCTCTCCCTTCCCTCTCATACATTTAGAATTATGTTAGGGTATCACACTATTTTCTATATAAAATAACCCTCCCTTAGTCCTGGCTAATGTATACGAGTCGTTTACTACTCAATCGTATAGAGTGAGGCCACAAACTAAGTGGACTATTTTTGTTATGGGTGAAGCTCATGAGTTAGGGGTGATTCATACCCTTTGGATATGACTCAAAGGGGTGCAATTATTCCCACAATAGTATGGTTGTACTAGGATAAGCCTAGGGTATGGGTTAGGGTACAACTCGTACCCTAGGGTACTATTGCTAAAGGAACTGTATGGGGGAGTCGTACCTCTGCATAAGTTCACTTTACAGATTTTTATTAAGGGCTTTGAGTTATTTCCCTTGCCTTAAACCCTAATTCCCTTAACTATATAAGGAATTGTAGCCTCCTAAGTCTTTATTTACAATATTCAAACACTTTCAAGGGTTTTTGCATCAAGATTGGAGGCTAGGATTTTAAGGAAGCTCATCTAGTGTCAAGGAAGAGTTAAGTTTCTTGGTGATTCAAGCTGTTTAAGGAATTTGTCTCTTCCCCTCTATTAAATACCTCTATATCCATGTATTTTACACTTGGATTAGTAAGTGTACATGGTGGTTTTGAAATCAAATGAAAAGGGTTTTATTGCCTAATGATGTATGATGTTGAATCTTGCTTAGACTTATGTTTATATGTGATATTGATGATGGATTTCATGTGTGGTGCTTGTTGTTTGTGGATTAATATGAGGGTCTTGAGTAACCCTAATCTTGATAGTAAATACCATGGAAATGGCTTTGTTGAAGGTATACATATAAGGTGTTTGTGAAAATATCTAAGTGAATTGTCTAGTCATAGGTTGTGATATTTTGAACTAGGGCCATGGCCCAATAATCATAAATAATGGATAAGTGATGTGGTAAAGATATTGTGAGTCATGTATGGTAAAATTTATGATATTGTTGGGTTAATGACTAATAAGGGGTTAAAGCCCTAATCAAGAAAATAACCTTAATGTGTGTGTTGAGCCAAAATGTGGTGAGGATGAGGTGTAATCTTGAAAATTAAATGTGAATAGTTATGTGGGTCTTGGTAACCTTAAATGTAATTAATGATGAATTGAACCAACACACTTAGTCTATTGAAGTAATTAAGTGGTATAATGGTTTGTGAAGGTTAAATGTGTATCGATGATATTAGTGAACATAAATGTATCATGATGATGACTAAATGAATGTAAGTACTTGTAAATGGTTGGTAAAGGCTTTATTGTCCAAGTATTGAGTTATAATGATTGTGAATGCTTGGTAATTGGATGATAGAAACCTTGTTAGCCATGTAATAGACTAGCTTATGACTAAATGGGGTAATGGCCCTATAACAATGAATGGTTGATAATTGATGTTGTGTTGATGTTGTTAGCCATATAATTTATGAAACTATGACCATGTTGATTTGATGGCTAAGAAAGGGGTTTAATTCCCTATGTTTGAACTTGAAATTCTGTGTGGACTAAAGTGTAGTATGGAAATACTAGTGATGAATGAATGAGTCGGTAAGGGTCTTGATGAACGCCAATTGAAATGAATGATGATTTGAATTGAGGTATTGGCCTAGTAAAGAGTTTAATCGATGAATGTTTCTATGAATACCTTATGGTCCCGTATGATTCTTGATGTCCAAAATTTTAATTGTATGATGAAATAAGTTAAGGCATTGTCCTATTGAAATGGCTAAGAAATGAAGGCTCCCATGAAGACCATGTGGTCTTGTATAGAGTTGAATTGGCTAAGTGAGACAAAGTCCTGAAGTGTGGAATAGATTGTATGGAGGTTAATGTATAACCTAATGGGTCAAGAGCTCTAATGTCGACCAATGATGCTAATGAAATGATGAGTGTTTCGAGTTCCTCATATAATGATATAGAGAGTGATTCAAGTTCCTCATTTAAGGAAATGGCTAGTGATTCGAGTTCCTAGACCGGTGAAATTACTAGTGATTCGAGTTCCTAGTCCAAAGAGATCTCTTGAGGTTAAAATACCTTATCAAATAAAATGGTTAGCGATTCGAGTTCTTAGACAGGTGAAATCACTAGTGATTTGAGTTCCTAGTCCAATGAAATAATGAATAATTCGAGTTCCTTGCCTAATGAAATGGCCAGTAATTCGAGTTCCTAGACCGGTGTCATAACTAGTGATTCGAGTTCCTATTCCAATGGCATAATAATAAAATTAGTTGACTTGGTCTGATGTAATGAGCTGGTTGAGTTGGTTGGGGTTCGGATCCCCATGGCCAATGTAGTGATAAATTTTGAGGTTATAAAATTGGTACAGTGGAATATTGAAAGTTCTTCACTCCATATCTTATGAATAAATGATTGAGAATGCATGCTAAGCCTTATTCTCTTTGTGGCATAATATGAACATGTTGTATATGTCTATGTGTATGAGTAAGTGTATAAGAATGTGATTGAAGTTCTATCTTTACTAAGAACGATTTGAACCTAAGTGTGGAATATTGGAGTCCTCCACTTTATGTGGAATATTGTAATTGAAGATGATATATGGACTTGTTATTGAATGATGATGTTATTTTATCCTTATTCTTGGTTTACATGCTAGCATTCCAACCGCTACCCATTTTTGAATGCTATGTCCCCACGCAATATGGGGGCCGAAGCATCTTCTTCTCTACCTACGCAGTGATTTGTAGATCGAAGCGGTTCAAGCATTGACTTTAGAGTGGTGAGCTTTCTTTATTCGGAAGACATTTATCCTTCGTTACTTATCTTTAAACATGGTCTTATTTATACTTGGTTTGGTTATTGTCGGGGACTTGTCCCGACATATACTTTTTTTTATTTTGGTTTTGTATAGAGGTGTTGTGAACAACTCTGAACTTGGGCGTAGTTATTGTTATGAATCTAATATTGACTTACCATATTATTTTTACTAACTTGACTTATGAGTTGGAGTTCATCCAATTTATATAGTACAATGAGATAATTAGGTTGGGTTATTGAGGCGACCTCTGGTTCATGTGAGCTTGAGGTACCTATATGATAGGGTCTGAAGTTTGGGTCATGTCAAGTTGGTATTTGAGCCAAGGTTTTTGGTCATGTTGAAGTTCATAATACAGTGTCAAGTAAAGTCTTTTTTATTGGTGTAAAGCACGCCACACTTATAAAAGAGGAGCTATGAGACATCTTAGTAAATGTTTCCCTTTTTCATGTTTTAATCTCAAGGTATGTAGGGTCTAAGGTCTTAGATTCCTCTGGTTTATGCTTCATCATCTTTCAGATTATGTATCCAAGTAGATCTGATATTCAAGCAAGCTCTTCTGTCCTAACTGGGTTCAATATGGAAAAATTTCATCCAACTTCTGGGATCCAGGCCTGGTCAAGGGTCATGACATCTGACTATCCTCGTGGAGTTCTACCTATTCTCACTAACCCTACTCTTGGGGACAATATTTTTTCTCAGTAGCCTCAAAATATAGGGTTTTATCACCCCTTTGCTCAATTGGCTTAGGTTGGTAGGAAGTGGTCTAAGAGAAAATATTGGGCAGGTCCTAGTTTTCATTCTAAGACTATTGTTCCCTACTCAAAATCTTTAGGAGGCAGGCATCTTCAGATTTGGGATGCTCATGTGGAACAAGTTGCCCAACATCAGTTTAGCGGGGCCCAATCCTCATTCACTTATCCTCCTTGTCAGTTTTGCAGTCAATCACATTGTGGTTGTTGCAATAAAGGAAAGGGTTGGTGTTTTATATGTGGTCAATTGGGTCACATGCAATGGGAGTGTCCCATAAAGATTGCCGCTTGGGAAAAAAAGATATCGGTTACCACTTCTCTAGCTTTTGCACTAAGGGGTGCCGCTTCTAACTTTGACATTCATCAGGATCATCCCAATGCACTTACTATCCCTCAAGAGTTCGACGATTCTTCTAATGCTAACGCGGGTACATTGAAACCTTTCTCTTTTTATGCGTATTGTTGTTTGATATAAGGTCTACTCTTTCTTATGAGACCCCGTATGTAGATATGCACCTTGATTTTGTTCTCGAGGGTCTTTTGGTTCCATAATCTATTCCTACCATAGTAAGACACTCAGTTCTTGTTCAAAAGGGTCCAGAGTAGGGAAGGGGTGTGGTATTTGTGGGTGGTAGAGAGACTCTTGTTGACTTGATAGAGTTAGATATGGTTAGTTTGATATAATCTTCGGGGAGGATTGATTGCACTCCTTTTATGCCTTTTTAGATCGTTAGACCCGTAGGGTCACATTCCAATTCCTATTGAGCTGGTATTTTTGTGTGAATATGGATCCTTAGTACCTAAGAAGAGGTTTAATTCTCACCCCAAAGCCCATAAGTTGTTTTCTAGGGGGTGTTTGTATCATTTGGTCAGAATTAAAGATTTTAACTCGGAAGATGCTTTCTCAAGAATTTGTTTCCATGGCTAATGAGTTTCTTGTCATGTCCTTTAGGTTGACCCATGCCTCGGTGGCATTCATGGACTTATTGAATAGGGTCTTCCATCCGTTCTTGGACATGGTTGTCATTGTCTTTATTTATGATATCTTAGTGTACTCTAAGAGTGAGGTGGACTATGTAGATCACCTCTGTGTCGTGTTGTAATTTTTTAAGGATCATCGTTTATATGCCAAGTTCTCCTAGTGTGATTTTTGGTTGAAAACCACTCAAGTCACCAAAATTCTTATGCGGATGTGTGGCATATTGGTGTTTGGGTAATCTTGAGGGTGTCTCCCATGAAGGGAATGATACAAGTTGGTGAAAAAGGGGAGCTTAGCCTCTATTATGTTGGTCCCTATTCGGTCTTGAAAGAGTTGGCAATGTTGCCTATGAGTTGGAGTGTATTCTAGATCGAACTACATTTCACTCGGCTTTTTCCATGTCTCCATATGTCAAAGATGCGTAGGTGATCCTTCGTTGATTGATTTCCCTTAGAGGGCATTGGTATTTTTTGGGGTTCTTTACTTTGTGAGGAGATCCCGATGAGGATCTTGGATCAGTAAATTCCCCAGTTGTGAACAATAGAAGTAGCTTTAGTGAGGGTTCTAGGGAGAGACTAATAGTCCAAGGAATCTACTTAGAAGGCAGAGGGGACGTGAAGTCCAAGTATCCGCAACTATGTTCCATTCCAAAAAATCTCACTTGAGGTGTGTGTTGGTGTTCCTAATTTGGTTTATGTCTTTGATAGACGATGTGTGAATCCCTGATACTTATCATTAATTAATGTCTTTGTTAGACAAGGAATTAAAGTTCCCAATGCTTGAGTTGCTTTACATCCATGAAATTTGATGTGTTTAACCCCTTAATCTTTGAGTCGAGCAAGTGATTTTGATAAATGATGGATTTTAATCCCAAGGATCGTTAATATGAAATGAATTATTAATAATGATCATGATATGTGTTGTGTTGTAACTTTGTTCTATGCTTGGTCCTAATTTGGTTAAAAGTTGTTTGTGGTGTGTGCTAATGTGTGAACTTGCATTCATTCTTTCCTTACCCATCATTCTTGGATAAATGATCTTAAGTGGGGGAGAATGAACTACCCAAAAATGTGGCCTTACAAATTTTTTCTTTTGGTTTTGAGCATAAAGACCAAGATACGATTGGACAAGTCACTCGTACCCTTGGTTATGACTTGTATCCTTCTCCTCCGCCCCTATCATACCTTGAGCATCATGTTAGGGTAGTACATTATTTTCTATATGACATGACCCTCTCTTAGTCGTAACCAATGTATACGAGTCGTATAATACTTAATCGTATAGACTGAGGACTCAAGCCGAGTGGACTGTTTTTGTTATGAGTGAAGTTCATGGGTTAAGGGTGAGTCGTACCCTTTGGATATGACTCAAAGGTGTCCACTTGCACCCACAACAGTATGGCTGGCCTAGGAGAAGCCTAGGATATGAGTTAGGGTACCACTCATACCCTTGGGTACAATTGCTAAGGAAACCATATGGGGGAGTCGTACCCCTACATAAGTTCACTTTCCAGCTTTTATTAAGGTCCTTATGGTCATTTCCCTTGCCTTAAACCTTAAGTATTGTCACTATATAACGCATTGTAGCTTCCTAAGTCTTTATTTACAAGACTCAAACACTCTAAAGGGTTCTTGCAGCAAGATTGGAGGGTATGATTTCAAGGGAGCTCATCTAGTGTCAAGAAAAAGTCAAGTTTCTCAGTGATTCAAGTTGTTTAAGGCATCTATCTCTTCCCCTCTTTTAAATACCACTACAACCATGTATTTTACACTTGGATTAGTAAGTGTACATGGTGGTTTTGAAATTAAATGAAAAGGGTTTTACTGCCTAATGATGTATGATGTTGAATCTTGCTTGGACTTATGTTTATATGTGATATTGATGATGGATTGCATGTGCAGGTTTTTGTTGAATTTGGATTAATATGAGGGTCTTGAGTAACCCTAATCTTGATAATAAATACCATGGAAATGGCTTTGTTGAATGTATGTACATAAGGTGTTTGTGAAAATGTCTAAGTGAATTGTCTAGTCACATGTTGTAATGTTTAAACTAGGGAAATGGTATAATAATCATAAATGATGGATAAGTGATGTGGTAAAGATATTGTGAGTCATGTATGGAGAAATTTATGATATTGTTGGGTTAATGGCTAATAAGGGGTTAAAGCCCTAATCATGAAAATGACCTTGATATGTGTGTTGAGCCTACATATGGTAAGGATGGGGTGTAATCTTGCTAATGAAATGTGAATGGTTGTATGGGTCTTAGTAACCTTAAATGTAATTGATGATGAATAGAACCAAGGCACGTAGTCTATTAAAGTGATTAGGTGGTTTAATGGTTTGTGAAGGTTAAATATGTATCTATAGAATTAGTGAACATGAATGAGTCATGATGATGACTAAATGAATGTGAATACTGATAAATGGTTAGTAAAGGCCTTGTTGTCCATGTATTAAGTTATAACGATTGTGAACACTTGCTAATTGGATAATAGGAACCTTTTTATCCATGTAATGGACTAGCTTATAACTAAATGGGGTGATGGCCCTATAATAATGAATGGTTGATAATTGATGTTGTGTTGATGTTGTTAGCCATGTAATTTGTGAAAATACGACCATGTTGATTTGATGGCTAAGAAAGGGGTTCAATTCTTGAAGTTTGAACTTGAAATTTTATGTGGAGTAAAGTGTAGTGCAAAAATGCTAATGATGAATGAATAAGATAGTTAGGGTCTTGATGACCACCAAGTGAAATGAATAATGATTTGAATTGAGGCGGTGGCCTAGTAAAGTGTTTAATTGATAAATGTTTCTATGAAGACCTTATGTTCCCATGTGGGTCTTGATGTCCATAATTTTAATTGTATGATGAAATGAGTTATGGCACTGGCTAACTGAAATGGTTGAGCAGTGAAGGCTCCCATAAGACCATGTAGTCTTGTATAGTGTTGAATTAACTAAGTGAGCCAAAGTCTTTAAGTGTGAAATAGATTGTATGGAGGTTAATATATGAACTAATAGGTCAACAGTTCTAATGTCGACCAATGATGCCAATAAAATGACGAGTGATCTGAGTTCCTCGTCTAATGAAATGGCTAGTGATTTGAGTTCCTCGTCTAATGAAATATCTAGTGATTCAAGTTCCTAGATGAAATGACTTGTGATTCGTGTTCCTTGTCCAAAGAGATCTCTTCAGGTTAAAATACCTTGTCAAATGAAATGTCCATCGCTTTGAGTTCCTAGACTGGTGAAATGACTAGTGATTTGAGTTCCTAGTCCAATGAAACGGCGAGTGATTCTAGTTCCTCGCCTAATGAAATGTCTAGTGATTTGAGTTCCTAGAGTGATGACACGACTAGGGATTTGAGTTCCTAGTCCAATGGCATGGCAATAAAATA
The DNA here is from genome assembly GCF_002878395.1 of Capsicum annuum. Lineage (NCBI taxonomy): Eukaryota > Viridiplantae > Streptophyta > Magnoliopsida > Solanales > Solanaceae > Capsicum > Capsicum annuum. The sequence goes on along the minus strand of NC_061120.1, from coordinate 112,279,026 downwards.
GGTTGATTTGGTCTGATGTAATGTGCTGGTTGATTTGGTTAGCATTCGGATCCCCATGGACAATGTAGAGATGAAGTTTAAGGTTATAAAATTGGTACGGTGCAACATTGAAAGTTCCTCACTCCATGTCTTATGTATGAATGATTGAGAATGCATGCTAAGCCTTGTTCGCTTTATGGCATAATGTGGACATGTTGTATATGTCTATGTGTATGAGTATGTGTTTAAGAATGTGATTAAAGTTCAATGTTTACTAAGAACAGTTTGAACCTAAGTGAGGAATATTGGAGTCGTCCACTTTATGTCTCATGATTGAAGAGTTCAAGGATGTTGATAAGTCCTGATACCATATTGGCGTGCTATATATATATATATGTATATACACATGTGCATCTATATGTAAGGATAAGTGTATGATTATGATTGAAGATGCTATATGGACTTGTTATTAAATGATGATGTTATTTTGTCCTTTCCCTTAGTTTACATGCTAGCATTCTTACTACTAACCATCTCCAGACACTATGTCCCCATGCGACATAGGGGTCGGAGCATTTTCTTCTCTTCTTGCGCAATGATTAGTAAATTGAATTAGTTCGTGCATTGACTTTAGAGTGGTGAGCTTTCTTTTTTCAGAATACATTCATATTTGATCACTTATCTTTAGACTTAGTCTCATTTAGACTTGGTTTGGCTATCGTTATGGGCTTGTACCGACATATACATTTATTAACTTCAGTTTTGTATAGGTGTTGTGAACAACTATGAATTTGGCCATAGTTATTATTATGAATCTAATATTGACTTACGATATTGTTTCTGCTATCTTGACTTGTGAGTTAGAGTTTGTACGACTCTTATGGTACATGAGACGATTAGGTTGGGTTATTAGAGTGACCTCCGATTCATGTTAGCTTGAGGTGCCCCTACGACATGGTTCAAAGTTTAGGTCATGTCACCTTTACTACAAAGACATGATATACCGAAGATTATTTGAAGGAATACTCTTGTGATGTTTGGGTGAGAAAGAAGCAGTTTAAGCTTTGTAAGAAGTGCACTCGGGAGTTTATAGATATCATCAGTCTGGACCGAAGCTTCATTTCATGTTAAAAGAATGGGGTATTATTGGCCAACAATGATGAAATATTTCTTGGACTGTGCTAAATGTTGCAAAGCTTGTCAATTTCTTGCAAATTTCATACATTAACCTGCTGAAGTTTTACACCTAACTATAGCATCTTGTTCATTCAACGCATGGAGATTGGATGTTGTTGGACCACTTCCAAAATCTTCTGGTGGACACTTGTACATCTTCGCCGTGCTAGATTACTTCTCAAAATAGGTTAAAGTTGTTGCTCTCAAAGAAGTAAAGAACGAGAATATTGCAATCTTTATCCGAGTGATTATCATTTACCGCTTTGGAATTCCTTAGTACATAATAACTGACAATGACAAGCCATTTGATAACAAGCCGATGAACAAGATTTGTGATCTCTTTGGTTTCAAGTAGTGTAAGTCTTCTATGTACCATGTTGCTGTCAATGGTCTAGCCAAAGCATTCAATAAGACTTTATACAACCTGTTGAAGAAAGTCATATCCAAATCCAAATGAGACTGGCATGAATGAATGGAAGAAGCTTTGTGGGCATACAAGATGACTTACCACATACTGACGCAAGCCACCCCATACTCACTTGCTTTTGGAGTTAAGGCGGTCCTAATACTTGAACATCAAATACCTTCTTTAAGACTGACTATTCAAGAAGGGCTCCTTAAGAATAACAATGCTAAGTTGCATCTTGCAGAGTTGGAAGCTCTCGATGAGAAGAGGATAGAGGCTTAACAGAATCTTAAATGTTACCAAGCCCGTCTATCTCGTTCTTTCAACTAAAGAATTCTCTTAAAAGGCTTTCAAGTTGGAGATCAAGTACTTGAAGTAAGGAGACCCATTATTACTTCTCATAAGTCTGGGGGAATATTCACCTCAAAGTAAGATGGACCATATGTTGTATAAAAGCATATCCAAATGGTGCTTACAAGCTTGTCGATGTAGATGACGTGAAAATTGGTCCTATCAATGTCAAGTTCTTAAAGAAGTACTATTCTTGTAAGAAGATGACACTCCTTAAGGCACGAGAATAAACTACATATCTACTCATAACCTGTAAGAGTATAAACTATGTATGCCATAAAAAAAAAGTCCTCTAGGCTGAAAACCACGAAAGAAGAGACCTAGGCAAAAATTAGTACACAAAACAAAATATGTTTAAAAAAATACTCATCCAAAACTATGTTATGACTTGATCCTCTCCACTAAGGTATGTAGGCACTTGGAACTTCACTTTGAGTTCAATTGCATGAGTGTAAAAAATAGGCATGTTACCTCTTGATCCGTCACATAAAAGTTAAGTCTATAAGCATTCTTCTTAAATTTTGGACTTGCACAAAATATTCATGGCTAAGTGGTGGAATCCCTTTAGAAAAAGAATGCTAAACTTCTCCAAGCCTACAACTAAGGGCATAAATCTACCAGGCTTGTAGTTTGAAGTCAAAATATATCAAGCCTGCAAGCTGAAGTCTCCAAATCCTTTTGTAAGCTATTGTTTTTAAATCTACAAAGTTTGTAAGTTGATGTCATCAAATTTTCCAAGTATGTAAGTTGAAGTCTATAAATCCATCAAATTTGAAAGATGAACCTCCAAAACCACCAAACTTGTAAGTTGAATTTATCTAAACTCCCAAGTATTTAAATTAAAGCCTCCAAAGTTTCCATCCATTAAGGTGGACAAATTTCCCCTTTGAACCTTAAGTTGGCCTCACATAGGCTTATCCTTAAAAGGATTTCAGAATTTTCATGCCTTAAGGTGGACAAGATTTGTTCTTTTGCCCCTTAAGCTGGCCTCTCATGGGCTTATCCTTCAAAGGATCTCAAAATTATCATGCCTGAAGGTGGACAAAATTTATCCCTTTGCACCTTAAGTTGGCCTCTTTATGAATTTATCTTTAAGAAGATCTCAAGATTTCATGCCTTAAGGTGGAAAAGATTTGTCCCTTTTCACCTAAAGTTGGTATCTTCCCGAATTTATCCTTAAAAAATCTCAAAATTTTCATGACTTATGGTGGATAAGATGTGTCCCTTTGCACCTTAAGCTGGTCTCTTCCATGGATTTGTCTATAAGCGGATCTTAAAATTTTTATGCGTTATGTTGGATAACATTTGCACCTTTGCACCTTAAGATGGGCTTTTGATGGATTTTTTATGTAAAGAATCCCAAACTTGAAGAAATTGGTCGGTCCTAAGGTGTATGAAGGCGAAGTTAAACTCTTATACCTTAAGCCATATATTGCATAGCCACCAAACCTGAAGCCAAATTGGTCGATCTTAAGGTATACGGAGGTGAAGTTAAAATCTCGCACCCTAAGCCGTTTGTTTCAAAGTCACCAAACTTGAAGCCAAATTGATCGGTATTAAAGTGTACAGAGGCGAAATTAAACTCTCGCACAATGATTGCTAAGTCACCAAAATGAAGCTGAATTGAGGTGTATAGAGGCGAAGTTAAACTCTCACACGTTAAATCGATTATTCTATATTGCTATTTGTTTCAATTCTACAAAAAAGGGAGAGTAATTACGAAGAGAAGAAAAATACACACTAAAAGAAAAGAAATTATTAAATGCTTACCAAAAAAGTTGAAGACATGAGCCTTTTTGACAAAATCAGTGAAAAATATAATGGACTCTGCCCTTATTTATAGAGTTCAAGAGATGGCCTTTTCAAAATTTGTCTCTTACACAAACACGGCTTTGTTAAGGCGGTAATATTCAAATTAAAATCCTAAATCTTGTTAAAATTCTCTTATTGTGTGGTCTCTTATAAAATTGGAACTTCAAGCGCCAACTAAAATGTCTTGTTGAGTTGGTAATGTTCAATTAGCAATATCATTGCATGTATTAAGAGAATAATATTAGCCATCATTTGCACGTGATTAGTGGTTATAGTGGAAGAAGTAAGGATTTAACAGATTGTATAACCTAAACAATCTAATATATAATCCTATCAATCATTTCGAAACATGGAACTACATGATTTTCATATAAACAAAATTACAGTAGTTCAATAAAGAATTACTTACCTGAATCCTCCATCGTTTTCTTGTTGATTAAGATTAGTGGAAGCATAAAATAGAAGTATTATTTCTCTCTCTTTACCATATGTTTTAGAATAATATTTGATGGAACTTATTCTTCTTTTAGTAGCGAGAGGACCCCTTTTATAATACAGGGAATAAACAGTTATGTTTTCACGTTCCATCAACATGATTTATGGATATAATAATTATCCCACTAACAGAGTAATCAGTAGTTTTAATCCTACTAGGTAACTTCCCCATACAGATTTAGGATTTAACTTATTCAATTATTATTAAATAAAAAATAACTTAATTATATGGGCCATAGAAAATCACATTCTGCCACTTGGCACACACAATGTTAATTTAGTGATTTAATATGTACGTTAATCATGTGCACAATTAACGTTAAATCCAACATCATTTGTCATTGTTAAATAAATCAACTAAAATGAGTCATGGCGGTTGTACGTCACTTTACTTGACATAATTCCTTTCATGTACTACAATATTAGTCTATTACCTAACATAACCTTTCAAATACATAATGGGTCCAAGAATAATACTTAGAATACTTTATCTAAGTCAGAATATGTCATCACTATTCACAATATTATGTATACAAGAGAAAACAGGTAACAACAAAAATATATATAATTTGAGATCAAAGTGTCAATTACATAAACATAATAAAGTCTTTACATGAAATCATTCATTGCTATCAATAAGACCCATCCTTTCAACATGTTCAACAAATATTTTGGGCGGTAATCCTTCCGTCAAAGGATCAACAATCATAAGCTTGGTGCTAATATATTCAACTAACACTTTATGTTTCTGGACTTCTTCTTTAACCAAAAAGTATTCAATTCTATATGCTTAGCACCTTTCGAATACTTATCATTTTTACAGAAGAAAACTGCGGTAGTATTATCATAATAAATTTTCAGCGGCCTGGATATATTGGTGACTAGTCCAAGTCCTGAAATAAAATTCCACTGTAAATTAGCCTGGACTATGGCCTCAAAGCATGCCACAAACTTAGCTTCCATAGTGGATACACCTATAATAGACTGATTCACACTCTTCCATGATATTGCTCCTCCAGCTAATAGAAACAAATATCCAAATATGGATTTTCTTGTATCCACACAACCAACATAATCTGAATATAATTATCCAACCACATCTAGATGATCAGATCTTCTATAAGTGAGCATATGATCTTCCGTTCCTTGTTAGTATCGCAACACTTTCTTTGCTGCCTTCCAGTGATCCATTCTAGGATTACTTTGATATCGATCAAGTATCCCAACAACAAAACTGATGTCTGGTTTTGTACATGTTCGGTCATATATTAGACTCCCAACTATTGATGCATAAGGAATATCTGTCATTTGCTTTCATTCCAAGTTATTCTTTGTACATTGATTGAGACTAAACTTATCTCCTTTCTGAATTAGAATGAGACTTGATGAGCATTTTTCCATTCTAAATCTCTCTAATACTTTTTCAATATAGGTTTTTTGAGACAATCCCAACAATCCTTAAGATCTATCACAAAATATTTATATTCCAATCACATAGGATGCCTCTCCCATATCTTTTATTTCAAAGTTGTTAGAGAGATATTTTTTGGTACCATGCAACAAACCAAGATCATTAGTATCAAGAAAGATATCATCAACATACAATACTAACATAATAAACTTACTCCCACTGACCTTCAGATATATAAACCTATCAACAGTGTTTTCTTTAAATCCAAAGGTGACAATCGTTTCATTAAACTTAAGATACCATGGTCGGAAAGCTTTCTTAAGTCCATATATTGACTTCTTAAGTTTACACACCATGTGTTCCTTTTCTTTAATAGAAAACCCCTCAGGTTGATTCATATAAACTTCTTCCTCCAAATGTCCATTCAAAAAGGTTGTTTTCACATCCATTTGATGTAGCTCTAAGTCATAATGAGCTACTAGGCCATTATAATTCTGAGCGAATCTTTTTTAGAGACAGGTGAAAATATCTCTTTATAGTCAATGCCATCCTTTTGAGTGAAACCTTTGGAAACAAGTCTAGCCTTGTGATATTCGATGTTGCCATTTGAATCGTGTTTGGTATTAAAGACCCATTTATACCTAACTCTATTGCAATCTTCGGGTAATTCTTTTGTTCCATAGATTTTAACTCATCTTTCATAACATTATCTATTTATCAGAATTGTAGCTTTCAATGGCTTGTGAAAATAAAACTGGATCATTATCAATTCCCAAGTTAGTTTTTGACTCATGTAGATATACCAAATAATCGTCAGAAATAGCATATCTTCTTTATCTTTGAGATCTTCTTAATGCTACTTCTTGTGGTTCATCTACTACAGGTTTATCAATTATGGCTTCATTATGATTAGTAGGAGCATTAATTTTTTGTTCTTGTTGATTACTATGTTGTACAACAGCTTCAGGAACAACAAATTTAAAATAATTATAGGATAGAGAAATTCGCACCCTAACTTCTTTAATTTCCACAATACGTGGTTCTTCACTCCTACTAACTTCTTCATTCTTAATGAACCTAGCATTTCCAGTTTCAACTATTCTCGTACTATGATTAGGATAGTAAAATCTATACCTTTTTTTATTTTTCTTGATAACCAATGAAGAAATCACTGATTGCTCTTGAATCTAGTTTATTTTCTTATGGTTTGTATACTCTAACTTTTGTCAGACAACCCCAAACATGCAGGTGCCTCAAACTAGGTTTCCTATTAGTTCACAATTCAAAAGTGTCTTTAGAACTATTTTACTAGTAACCCTATTTAGCAAGTAAACGGCAGCCCTTAAATCATACATCCATAACGAAGGAGGTAAAGATGAATTACTTAACATACTCCTAACCATATCCATTAGTGTACAATTATGCCTTTTTGCCACACAATTTTGTTGTGGTATGCCAAGCATTGTGTATTAAGCACATATGCCATGTTTTTAAGGAATATAGCAAATGGACCTAGGTGTTATCTAGTTTTATCATATCTTCCATAATATTCACCACCTCTTTCAGACCTAATTATTTTCACCTTTCTATCTAATTATCTTTCAAACTCAGTAATAAATATCTCTAAGGCATTAATCTCTTGAAATTATTTATACAACAAATAGATATATCTATAATATGAAAAGTCATCAATAAAAGTGATAAAATATTTTTCTTTATTGAAAGATGTGATATCAAAAGAACCGCATATATCAGTGTGTATAATTTCAAGAAGCTGTGAGCTTTTATAGATCTTGTATTTGTGTGTCTTGTTTGTTTTCCTTTAATACAATCTACACAAATATTAAGGTTAGTAAAATCTAAATCTGGAAGAATTTCATGCTTAACAAATCTTTTTGGCCTTTCTTTAGATATGTGACCTAAACGTTTATGCCACAAGTAAGCAAATTATCCATTCACCAAACTTTGTTTGTTTACAATATTATGATGTAGAGTTAAGAGTATTACGACCAATACATTATCAAGATTCAGTTTGTATAAGTTATCATAAAGAGTACTAGTACCAACGAGATAATTATGTTTAAACAAACTAAAACATTCATTACCAAAATTAAAGGAATATCTAGTCTTATCTAACTTAGAGAAAGAAACTAAATTTATTGAAAGAGAAAAACCATAACAAGTTTCAACTAAATCTAAGTGACACCCAGGATCGAGAATCAGACGATAAGTCCTGACAGCTTCAACTGGAGCCTTCACTCTATTCTCCATGTAAGCATATTTTTTTCTTGTTTTAGTTTGGATTGTAAGGAATTCCTGTATAGTATTAGAAACATGAACAGTACAACCAGATTCAATACACCAAGTATTATAAGAAACTTCAGTTAAATTTGATTTGAGACATGTAAAAGCACTAGGCTTACCTTTCTTCTCAAACTATGCCTTACGTTTCAGGCAATCTTTCTGAAAGTGTCCAATTTTTCCATTGAAATGAGACTTACCATTCTTGTTTCCTTTCTTTCGTACTTGAAATGAGGACTCATTAACATTAAGTTGCTTTTGTTTCCCATTACTATGCTTCTTTCCTTTCTTTTCATCTCCTTGATGATTTACAAAGTTAATGTAGTGGGTTCCTTGATTCTCCAGCTTCTTTTCCTCTTGAATCATCATATCATGCAATTCATGCACATTCCATTTGTCTTTCATGGTGTTGTAGTTTATTTGTAAAGGGCCATACTCATATGGTAATAAGTTAATGATGAACTGCACAAGAATTTTTTTTTCCACTTCCATTCCCAAAAACTTGAGTCTTGCTGGTATGTTTGTCATTTCAATGACATGCGCTTGTATAGTACGTGAACCATACAACTTCACCGTGGTCAAAGTACCCATTAGTGTCCCAGGAAGAGACTTATCACCAGTTTGGGAAGATTCTTCCATAAGTTTTAAAAGTTCTTTTGCATTTTTTAATTTTGGAAAGAGTAGTCTTAATGTTACCCGCAATATTCATTCACAGGAACATTAGGTCTAATCTGTTAGACTGATCCCAATGCTTATAATAGGACCTTTCTTTGTCACTGCTAGTTTCAGTAATAGCAGTTGGCTTCTCAGAGTAAAGTGAAACATCAAGATCTAAAACCCTAAGATGGAATATGATCTGTTCATACCAATCGAAAAAGTTAAGACCATTTAAGGCATAACAGAGGCAGAGTACGAATGAAAAGCAAATGCTGCAAGTAGAACATGCTCATTTGTTAATACTTTGAGTTACAAGTTTAAACATATTATCAAATTCAGAAATGAATTACTTCCTTAAATGTATATTGATGTTCTCCTTTAGGCAAAATATCAAAACACAACTTTAAACATAATGATGCTTAAAAGTATATTTAACACAAATTGATAATATTTAATACATCAATTAATAATATTTATTATCTTTGGATAAATAAATAAAATAACGATACATCAAAATTATCTCCTTAACATTTATTGGTCATACAAACAAACAATCAACCTTTGGGTGATACACAAATGTCTTAAAATCAAAAAATTTAATTTATCCATAATTGTTAGATCAGTTTAAGCATCAATATTAATGGGTAATTAATTTAAATTTAATTTTTATTTTGAAATTAATTTCATAAAGATTCGATCACTTTGGTGATTAACGAATCTTACATATATAATTTTAAAAATAAATAAATTAAAATAATATTTTTAAATTTAAATTTAAGTCACTGTATAAAAATTGCGTACAAATGTTTGAAACCCAATGAACGGATTGATCAGAATTTCAACAACTTTAGTAGTCTTAATTACTTCCAAAGTTTCTTTTCAATTGTTATATGATTCTGCATTTAAGAATAAAAATTGCAGAGAAAACATGCTCCGTCCAAATTTGATCATAAAATACAAAACAACCAAAAACTAATTAACAAATAATTATGTCTATCTCATGCATATTATATAGCTACAGTAATACCCGTTTCATGTGATAAACTAAAACATATCAAATTCCTTAAAAGGGAAAAAAAACAATTATAAGCATTAGCCAAATTTTCCAAATCACATAAAATTAAAGTAGTGGACAACAAATCGGATCATGAATAAAACAAAAGAGATTACATAATTGAGACATAATTTAAACTGTAAAATAAAATAGTCTTAAAAAATTCAAAATCATATCCATAAACTATGAATCCTAAAACTTCATAATTAGGGTTCATAAAATTGAAAGTAACTATTAATTTTATTGAAAAATCATTAGTTTCGAGACCCTGGCTATGATACCACATGTGAGGATTTAACAGATTGTATAACCTAAACAATCTAATATATAATCCTATCAACCATTCAGAAACGTGGAACTACATGATTTTCACATAAACAAAATTACAGTTCAGCAAATAGAGTTATTGTTTCTCTCTCTTTACCTTACGTTTCAGTATAATATTTGATAAAACTTATTCTTCTTTTAGCAGAGAGAGGACCCCATTTATAATACAGGGAATAGACAGTTGTGTTTTCACATTCCATCAATGTAATTTGTGGATATAATAATTATCCCACTAACAGTTAGTAATTATCCCACTAATAGAGTAGTTAGTAGTTAGATAACTTTCTCATACAGATTTTGGATTTAACTTATTCAATTATTATTAAACTAAATATAAATTAATTATGTGAGCCATAGAAACTTACAGAAAGAACAATTGGGCTTTTCAATATTAAATGTATAATGGAGCCAGAAAACATAATCAATGCCAAGTGATTTATTTTAACTAAAAATTACATAAACCCACATGTTATGTTTCATTTATTATGAAATATACCATATCCCCCAAACATATTACATTTATACCACTTTTTTAATTTCTCTCTCATAAATTACATATACATACAAACCCTTTTTTTATTTTCACCAAACCTTCCCCCAAAGTATGGCTAAACCCCATTTTCACGTTCACTGTTTCTCCCCAAAAAGTATGGCTACAATTAAGCGACAGTTTTCAAGTTTGAAATCAATCGTGTATCTGTCCAGCTCCTAGTCAAGGGTATTCAATTTCAACTTAATCTTTTTCAATTTCAACTGAATCTTATTTTAACATTCTAAATGTTTAATTTCTTAGTATTGTTAAGAAAAAATTTCACTACATAGTTGAAATTTTTGAGAATTTCCAAAAAAGATTTTGTTGCATGTTTTGATTTACTAGTTTTATGGGTTTCTACTTTACCAAATTATAGTTTAATAATCTGCATTTTTCTTCGTTTTTTAAAAAAAAAAAAATCTTCTATTTGAAGTAATAAAGTAGCAACTTAATACTTTGTTAATGGAGGATTCTCCTTTCTTTAGTTTAGGATTAACTTATCTAGATAATAACGAGACAACAAATTCGCTAGTTGATGTTGTTCCCGTAGTATTTGATAATGAGGAACCTAACTTTGATGAAAATAAATCAAAAAATCTTAACGACCCCACCAGGATGAAAAGGATTACTAAAGCATCAAATCAAGGTCGAAAAAAAATTTGGAGAATCATCAAGAAAATTAAAAAAAAAAAGAATAATGATCGACCTCGTTTACCAAAGGTATTTCATGTTTATAATATTTTTTGTTATTGGTATATTGTGTTTTTTGAAAATGGTATTTAACTGTTGTGATTGTTTATTGGAGTTATGAAGTTAAGTGTGAAAATTGGATGTGCAAATACAAAATTACTTTGTGTATATATTCTGCATATACATTTTTGTTGATGCTATTAGTTTGAACACCTTGATTTTTGTAGTTCATATACATATGTGGTTACTGCTTGTATCTATTAGTAAGTATGTATGTGTTATACACATACATTATTTTTTTTATGTTGTTGAACATCTACATAAATTCTATTATGTGTGTTTTGTGTACTGTGTTTTGATGCATTGAATATTTATATTTGTATATGTAAATCATATTTATATATTAGTTATTTTTTGTTGTGTATACTGTTTTTGAGGTAACAAATATTACATCTATATGTGTAGTTCATATACAAAAGAGTTGTATTTGTTTTATTTTCTTGTGTATTGTTGTGTTTATATATATCTAACGTATGTATATTTAATAGATATACATATGTTACCATGTGTTTAAGGTTATGAATAGTACCAATGTATATTTCTAATACATACATGTCATGTGTTGTTATATGTGTAATTAAATGTCTTGTTTATATTCATGATTTTTTATGTAATGTCCATATATTTGTTCCTGTGTTAGATGTTGTTAGATGTGTAATGAAATGACTAGTTGTTATGTACAGTATATGTTTTGACCATATAGGCTCACATATTATGTGTTCTTCATATCCAATAGGGTATAAAATATCAGATAAAAAATGTTCTTGCGCATTCTTTGCATTTTGGTAGTTATTACAACCACGTATTTGGTCCAGATATAAAGAATTATGCTGGTGAAGAAGCTTACAATCTTTTCCATCAAACAATATTTGGGTCCTTTCTGGACATGCCCCAGTGTAATTTTCAGGGTCAGATTTCCAAATGTAGACTTATGCTTGAGTTAGAGCAAGGAAATCCGAATGAAATTCACGTTTACCTGCAGGGAACCATTTTGAAGTTTACTATTTTGGAGTTTGCTTTAATATCTGTACTTAAATGTATTGGGAATATTGAGGAACACCTGTATACTCATTTATCTAAGTCCGTATTAATGGCGAAGTATTTTTCAAGTTCAAAACATACTGTCAAAAAGTATATTTTTGTACAGCAATTCAAGGCGGGAAATTTCGACAACAACACCGATGCTTTGAACATATCCATCCTATACTTTATTCATACCTTTTTGTTTTCACAAGTACGTGATGCTAGTATTAGCCGATCAGACTTTGTGATGGTGGAGGATGACAGGTGTTCCTATGGGGAAAGGCTTCTTTTCAAAAGCTGATTGCAACATGGAGACAAGATTTTTTGTTCAAAAACAGCTATACTCTATTGGGGGAATGCCTCATGTGTTGAATGTTTGGATGCATTAATATTGTTATGAGGAAGACAGTACTATAGATGATCATGTCGATAATGTAATTCCAAAGATTTTTAATTGGAAGGTAGTTGGAATTAAGGTCAAGTATGAGAAGTATGAGAAGTTCATGGCTGGTATGTTCAGCAAGGTAAACATTTAGTACTACATTTTTGAGTTAAAATTTGTATTTCACTCTGCTGACTTTCCGGTGAATCTTAATGTACCCATTTTTGTATGCTTAACAGTTTGTGTACACTAATTTACGGCAAACTCATGAAGAAGTACAAAGGCTTGATTTGCTAACAATCGACGGCGTTGAATTAAATAATGATGCATCTTCCTTATCACATGATACTTATCCAGATCATAGTGGTAAAAGACACGCTGTCGATATACATACCCAATTGGACATGGACCATCAAGGTTTTGAAGATTTTAGTATTGTTCCATCACCTGAAATCCTAATGAGGGCAGGTTTGAATACTCATGCATCAGCATCACAACCTACAAAGAAGAAGAGGACAGTCCGATTTGATACTGCAACTATTCTTATACAAGATAGCGAGAATACTCCACCATTTATTTTAGGAAAAAGTATACCAATAGATCAATCACGGACTTCTGATTCAGAGCGTCTTGATGCACCAACGCTAACTCCATCATCATCCGGTAAGTCACATCATCAGGACAGTTCTGACCAAAGGTGGAATGAGTTGAAGTTCTTCTTACAGTTTTATGTAAGTTTTTGCATATAGCAAACACTTTGTACAATTAAATTGTAGAAACATTATCAAATTTGTTGTATTTTTTATTTGCAGGTTGACCAAAAATTCACCTTCATTCACAAAATAATGGTTAAACAACATGAAGAATCAAATGACAAAAGAAATAAACAACACGCAGAACTTTTGAGCATGCTAAAACACATCAACCACACCCATGAAAAGGTAAATTTAATTGATTTTACTTATAACTATTAATGATTTTTGTACTTAATTATAGAAGTACATTCGTGCCATTATCATTTTTGATATACATCACAATTTTCTATAATATTGATATACATCATAAATTGTTGATAGAATTTTTTATTTTAATTTCATTCAGAATTGTTCCCTTACATAAAATACTTAATTGTATATAAACAGGTTGTTGATTAATCAAACTTTAAATGTTAATACGATACAGTTATGGATGTTACAAAATACAAACACTCACTTATGTATATATCTAAATATACATAAAATACACACACACAGTTATTTATATATCCTAATATATGTCTTCTCTTTCTTGTACATCTAAGTTATGTATATTGTTCAATATACATAACTTTGTTATATATATGTAGATTACACACATAACACTGTAATGTATTTTTAATAACATACATAAGTTTGTGGTCTATAGTACCCATTATACAAGCCCATCTTATCAACATTTCTAACTCATTCACACATAATCAATTATCTATGTTGGATGAATCCAACATTATATTTGTTAATCTACATTTGGACATAAAAGACCTCATTCATTGCAATTTTTTTCCATATTGTTTTGTCATAAAATAGCAATAGGATCAACAAGATCAAGATGTGGAATGTTTACAAAAATAAGATATTCCATCAGAAGAACTGGTTGTTCATACGAATTTCTTTTCAACAAATGTAGACTATGCAAAAATGATATGTTTTTATAACTATGAATTTTTTATTTACCTATGTTGATGTTATTCTTACACATATGTAATCCTAATGTCATAAGGATGATGAACTTGGATGGTTTACAATTGGGGGTGTTCCATCAATAGATAATTTTGAAGAGATGGATATCGTTACTAGTTCGAAAGATAAAGGAAAAAAGGTATTTTTTACAAAATGACTTTTTCTCAAATGAGATATTGATATTAAATCTATACACACAGCTATGAATATATTCAAATACATTTCATCTATGTTTTGTACATTAAACAAGTTAAATAATAAAGTTATATATATATTTTTAATATACATAATTGTGTTATGTATATCAATTTTTCATACATAACTATGTAGTTAATATTTTATAAATAACATAAATATTTTGTGTATAATTGACAAGATACAGTACTGTGTAGTATATTTTTATAACTTTTTTAATAATAATGATTTATTTATTGTATTTTTTCAAACAACACCTACAACATCAACAAGATCATGATGTGGAATGTTTACAACAGGAACATGTTCCACCAAAAGAGTAAGCTGATATAGAATTTTTTTCAACAATGGAACAAAAATGAAAAAAGGTATTTTTTACAAAAAGGCAGTTTCACATAGTTAGTTTCATATTTTGTTTTAAAAAAAATTAAAATAAAACTTAGATTAGTTTCTTGTGTATGTTGACGCCTCAAAAAAGGAAACATCATCATAACCATTCGATACACATTTAAAATATTTTTGGTTCTCGGCCACAAAAATAAATCATTGCACCCAGAATATGCTAATGATAAAATGTACAAAAACCTTTTGAGGCTGGATATATCTCATAGTATAAAGGTTATTATTTCATAAAAATACATTTATTTAGTTTTGTATATGTTTTTTAATATATAACTGGATTTTGAAGGATTTAGTTCGAATGTTGGAACTTCCACATTAGATGCATAGGTTAAAGAAATGGTGAATCAGGAACTGGAGGATATTGAAACTACCACATTGAATGGTCTTGTAGGTACAGTTGTAAATCATAATCTGGATTACTCTAAAGTACAAAACCCTATGACTAAGAATATCCGTCCTATTTCGGAGGATGGTCAACAGACTTGGGAAGTCACCTTCTTCTTTCTCATGCTATTACCGAAAGCTCTTTTCTTAGGAAGGATTATTCCAGTTTTTAGTCTTATGACCTGCGCCCTTTCACCGGCGATGGTAAGTCTACCGGTGCCATCATGAAATCACCTGAGGATCATTCGGTAAATACATAAAGTGAATTTTTTTCATAATTATAGTGTCAACTTTTATAGTTAATTTTTTTTCTTTACAAACATGTTTAAAGAAAACATACATTATATACATTTAATTATCTATATAGGATGAATACTTGAGTACCATTTCAGAATCTGCTCAATTGAAGATAGATGCTATAATGCAAGGTTTGGCAGCACCGGTAGATGATATTCTGCTTGAAATTATTAAATCGATGGATGAAACAGTTAACTTGCATTTCTTATCTGATAGCCAGATTCCATCAAATTATCCTGATTCAGTTGTTGTGGCTCATCTAGCAGCAAAATCCCCTGCTAAATGAACCAGGACTAGGTCCAGAATTTTCAACTTACCATACACGACTGACTTTGCATCTGGTTCAAAGACCCTAGAGGATGAAAGCACAGAATTCAAACAGACATTTGCATTTGAAGGTTATGGAATATCAGACGATATGCCAAGTTCTATCATTGAAGAGTACAAGAAATGAGTTCTTGAGGGTCTATTGAAGTTTCATTCTAAAAAGTGAGTTCTAACAATACAAATATTATTTTATTTCATGAATATGCATGTACAATTTACACATTTTTTTAATACAATTATTCAACTTTTTATATGAAAATGAATGATGAACACTACAAAGCAAAGGCATCTTCCCTTGGAGTTCAGCAATATGATTTTGTTGTTGCTCATGCTCATTCTAAAAATTGATTTTACTTGATGTCGCAGAAAAATTCATGCTGGAATGATGAGGTATTTTTAATTTGAATATTACCTTTTAAAAATTTTCATACATACATACAAATATTGGCATCTTATTCATATTACACTTACAAAGAATGTGTTAGAGTTTGAAAACATTGATATTTGTAGTTCATATACACATGTTCTACATGTGAAGAACATATACATAAATATTATATTTGTTTGTTATGTTGTATAGTTTTATGTACATATACATATAAAATTTTTATAGTAAATATATATATGCATATATTATCATCTGTTTAAGGTTATGAACATTACCTATGTATATTTCAAACAAATACATGACTTATACATATCGTTATCTCTTTAATATAATATCTTATTTATATTCATCATTTCTTATGTATTGTTCATATACACGTCTATGTATTAGATGTTGTTAGTTGTGTAATGCAATTACTAGTTGTAACGTACATAAAATATTTTAAAAATATTGGCTCACATATTATGTGTTCTTCAATTTCCAATAGAATATGAAATACCGGATAAAAAAAATATTCCTGCACATTGTTCGTATATGTTGGATTCATTATATGTATGTGCAGAATTGCAATGAATAACTATATATATGTGCATATTCATTATATACACATGTGGTTGATGGTTGTACGTATTAGTAAGTATGTATATGTTCTACACATACATTGTTCTTTTAATGTTGTACTATGTTTTCACACATTGAATATGTACATGTAAATCATATATATATGAGTTATTTTTTATTTTTAATAGTGTTTTTCAGGTAAGGAATGTTAAATATGTATGTGAAGAATATATACATAAATGTAATATTTGTTTATTATGTTGTGTATTGTTATGTACATGTACATATAAAATTTTTATATTAAATATATATACATATAGTACCATCTGGTTAAGGTAATGACATTACCTACGTATATTTCAAACAAATACATGACTGATATATATCGTTAACTGTGTAATAAAATTTATTGCTTATATTCATTATTTTTTGTGTATTGTTCATATACATGTCTATGTACTAGATGTGTAATGCAATTACTAGTTGTAACATACATAAAATGTTTTAACCATATTGGCTCACATATTATGTGTTCTTAATTTTCAATATGGTATGGAATACTGGATAAAAAAATATTCTTACGCATTCTTTGTATATTTAGGATTCATTATATGTACGTACAGAATTGCAATGAATAATTATATGTATGTGCAAATTCATTATATACCTGTGCGGATTAAAATATTTTATCGTAACTGCCTCCAAGTTATATATATTAACTCCACAATTATGTTTTCTTTTTTTAACTATTATTATTGTCTGTATACATTTATAAATATGTTCACATTGTACATCAACATAATGCCTCTTCTTTGTATTTTAATTTTGTAGCATATTGATGTGATATTTTATCACTTGCGCAAGAAATCAAAATTACGGACTGATCAAGAATACCGATTTACCACAACAAACTGCTTTTTTAAGAATTATGTTGAGAAAACATCTGTAGATATTATCCTAATGATTCAGACACGGTACTTTCTACTCAAAAGGTTTATGATGAGTCTGTAGTTGTGGCTGACAATAAAAATGCAGTAAACAACATAATCACGAGATTTTCAATGCCAGCTGGGTTGTCCTGGCACCTTGTTGATGAGGTGTATATTCCAATGAACTGCAATCAGAATTTTCACTGGTGTTAGCTGTTATAGCTCTATAGGATAGACATATACGCGTCTATGATTCATTGTCCAACCTAAGAAATATGGACTCATCCCCCAAGATTCAGAAGTTGGCGGTGATGCTACTAACAGTGGATTTTTTGAACATACATCTCGTACAGATTGGCCAAACCTTGATGCATACAGGGATAAACTAAGTGATACGACGCAGTTACTGAATACCAATCCATTTGAGGTTAAGTATATGAAAAACATTACTCAACAAGATTGTGATAGTCTGTAAGTAATCTGCACTTAGTGTTTTCTTAAATATTATTTTACAATGTGTTAGAATAATATAATGTGTTTATTTTTTCGTGATAGAGATTGTGGAGTTTTTGTTGCTGGATATGCAGAATACATAAGCGAAGGAATGTCAGTCCCATCAGTTGATCGGCATACCATCATATGCGATACGTATCTCTCCTTAGAAATTATGATCTTCGAAAAGCAAACAATGGTTATGTCAGTGAGAATGAAGACCCACCAAGACCAAGGCCAACAAAACACTTAATTCCTAATGAAATGGCCATTGTTAGAATTGGGTAAGAGGACAGTATATTATGATTTACAAAATGTTTACTAATATCGCTTTTGTTTGGAATGCTGCATTTTCAACAACTTTAGATTTTTCTTATTATAAATTTATTCTTACAATTTTTTTAAGCAATGTTTATGGATTAATGATAAAAATTTCTTTGCTTATTATTATTTTGTGAACATGATTTGTCATTCTATATTTATTCGTGAACTAATCTATATATACATATGTATACTAAATAATACTGATAACCAAATGCTTACAAACCATATTTCTTTTATACAAATAACATATCATTTATGTTTATGTTTTTATTCTTTTAAATATGTACGACTACGTATACATATACAAATTGTATATCGATGATGTCATATGTATATTATAGGCTTATTGCATTATTAAACTATTGTATTATTTGTTGTATGTATAATTGTTGTCTTATGCTTATAAAGAACAAACCAAATTAATTTTCTGATTGAGTGTATATGTAGTAATATACACAACACAATCTTATGCTTATAAAGAACAAACAAATTATCTTCCTAATTGAGTGTCTATGTAGTAATATACACAGGACTACCTTATGCTTATAAAGCCCAAACCAAATTAGCTTCCTGATTGAGTGTATATGTAGTAATATACACAGATACACAGGACTATCTTTTGCTTATAAAGCCTAAACCAAATTAGCTTCTTGATTGAGTGTATATGCAGTAACATACACAGATACACAACACTATCTTATGCTTATAAAGCACAAATCAAATTAGCTTTCTGACTGAGTTTATATGTAGTAATATACACAGTACTCTATTCTACAGAACATATTTCTTCATTCCAATGTATAAAAACTTAGTATATTTTTTTCTTCGTGAATGTGTGTATATGTTAACATTTACATATTGTTTATACCTTCATTCTTATGCCTAAGTATAATTTTTAGAATGCATTTACATGTCAACTACACTGCATTTAGTCTTAATAATCTTATAAATGTTAGAATGTTTATAGAATATTATTCAACACCACTCATCATAGTTTTATACCTCAAATCATTCATATATAACATGTCTATAAAGATTTTTTTGTGTTCATACTTTCTAGTTATTCATTTTACACAAACAAAAAATGATTCCATGTATATCTAGTCATATACATACAATATTTTGTCACCTGTAGTCAATTCCTATATAATAACTACAAACTCATAATTTACATATCCATCTTATAAGCTTTTAACATACATACAGTCTTATAAGCTACATACATTTAAATATGATTTGTTTGTCATTAATAAGACATATTTATCAACAAATAAAAATAAATACACAAAAAATTATGAGCAAAAAATGGCAAACTATACCTGATCATTGATGTCTTTAACTCAGTAAACAAATACTTAACTTTCTTTTTGCTATTTTGAATGTTAAAATTTCAAACTAAATCTGACAATTGTTGCGATTAACTCAGAAAACAAATGCTTACAAAATAATAAAAACACTTAATATCAGTAAATAAATACACATAAAAATTAAGCGATAAATTGACCAAAATCAAGCATAAACTGAACAAAAATCTTACTTGTTTCAATGTTAAAATAGCAAATAAAAACTGTTTATTGACTTCATTTCTAAAAAATAGCAAACGATAATCGAGTGATTAATCTTCAAGAGTCAACAAAAACTAAAACTTAATTCATTTTGGGAAGAAATTGCAGGAACGCCTATTGTATCCTTCATGTCCATAACGTCCGCAATATTTTATGCTTGATGAAAGTGTTTTGCAAGATTTTTTCTTCCGCCCTTTCTTCGACCTTCCTGGAAGTCTTTTGAATATTGAAGGCAACACTTCTTCCTCAGCTACACTATTAGGAACATTCCAGTCTGTCCTATCTGGCATCGGAATGATTGGAACTTCATAAGTCTTCACCAAAGTAGCTAGTTTGTAGTATTCAGAACAATATGGACCAAATTCCTTTACATGCTTAGACTTTAATATGGCAATAGTGTGAGCACAAGGTATTTGTTCTATTTGGAACCTCTCACAGTTGCATGACTCACTTTCAAGGTCGATAATGTATCTTCGTCCAGATTCATAAACTGAATATATATACGGTGAGGACGCCTTAACCTGAAGAGAATAAAAAATACATACATTGAACTTTACCAGTAATTATTATTTCATTTTGGAAAAAAAATGTTTACTATGATTATAACAATACATATAACTGCATGGTAAAAACTCACAAAAAATGACACATACCGTCATCCTCAACGCTTTCATACCATTGAGAGTTAAGATTTCATCAAATCTATGACCCAACGTAGTACTTGTATATGAAGCTATCTCACTATTTTTATAGTTCCAAGATCCAAATAAAATTCGCACCTCTTCTAAGAATTCATATATTGGCAATTTTCTGGCCTCCACCAAACACCCATTAATACACTCAGCAATATTCGAAGTCATCATCCGTCCTCTGTTTATCGGTGAATGACACCTACTCAACTTTTCATATCCAGCTTCTTGTAGATATTTTTTCACTCTCGAATCATTTTTTTCAATCTTTGAAATTAGGTAGTCAAAATCCTCTTTTCGATAAGCCTTGGCCATTGAATAATACAAATCACTAATACTTTTTTTGCTTTTCCGAAAGTAACTACAAATATTTTTTCAAAGATGCCAAATACATGCAAGGTATGGGACATTTGGATATACAACACTAACTACTTTGATGATACTTTTATTATGATCAAAGACAACACACATGTTGTCACATTTTTCAAAAGCAGCTTTGAATTGGTTGAAAAACCATGACCATGAGCTGTCATTTTCCATATCCACAATTCCGTACGCAAGCGGTAAAATACATCCTAATTTACGTATAAACTATATTAATATTGATAAGTTGTCAAAATTAATTTATTATACTACAACATATATTTTACAATGAAATACAAAGTCTAAACAAATATAAATGGAAAATACCATACCTGCACCGTCGAGTGTACTTGCTGATAGGAAAGTCCCTTGATATGGTCCACTTAAACGCACACCATCAACAACTACAACGGGTCTACAAAACTCAAAACCCCTTATCATTGGATGCAACGCTATAAAAAGATACATAAATCGATTATCCCAATACTTATGCACTGCATGTGTGAATTTAGATAGACATTATTCAACATATATATGTATCTCGGCATCTATCTATACCCATCAGCTGGACTGCCTCTAAGCATCGCTATGGCGCGCTCCTTTGTACACCATGACTTCATATAGTTTATATTAACACCATATACAACTTTTATTTCTTCCATGATGTCTCTCGATGTGTACTTTCTTTTATAGTTAACTAATTTAGGAGCCGCGAATTCACACACAAAAGCAGTAGTTGCCATAATATTCTTCAGAATCCTATCACTCAAACGACATGAATGTTCTGGATTAAATCTCCTGATGATAAAAACATCTGTTTTTTTTATATCTAGATGCTTCCAACATCCATTCACAATTCTCATTATGACATCGGAGGAAATAGCTGCAATATGCAGGAAGATATACTATAATGAGTTTTTGTGGATGTTCATAACACTTCAATGTTACTACTCAGAGAAACTATAACAAAACCAGAGAAAAAGATATACAAAACACCTAACTTTTTATGGATGTAAAACACTTTTATATATTACATGCCAGAATAACATTGATTTTATTCCACAATTACAACATATACATTTTTTTATAAGTCATCAGATAAAATTTAAAAAAAAGGTTATGCATATAAAATCTCTCAAATTTTTAGACCAACAAAAACATATACATAAGAAATATTATGTATATGTTAAACCTTAAACGTTACATTAGCTTCTTGCCTTATGCACATTCTTTTTTCCATTGTTCTAGTACTACAACACCACACTAACATAAAAAACAATATAGAATGTTTACTTAAACCTACAATCAATCACTTCATGCAACAAAAAATTGCAATTACATATCCAACTTAGTTCATAATAAGTTCAAACCATAAAAAAATTACAACATAACTAAGATAACATAATCTATACAGTTTATGTAATACCTCGATCGTTCCTTAAGTTTAAATCCGTCTTTTGAGTATATGGAAATGACTTCCAAAGTGAATGATGATTGAACCATATAGAATTTCCCTAATTTCGACTTCCTGTCCTATAGAGCATTGAATAAGCTTTCCATCGATACCAAATTCATCTAAATCTGACACTCGGGTGAAGAGTTAGAGTCATTTTAGTGAGATAGTGTGACACCTAGCACTTTAGCGCATCGCGGAGGCAGCCAAAATGGCAATTGTCATTTTTTAGTGAGCCTCCATGATATTGACACGTCTCGCCAAGGCTCAATATTAGGATTGTCAAATTCTAATGCACCAAAGCGATTCCATCGCATAGCGATGCCCTTCCCGGTCACAACCAAGATGACAATGCGATTTAACCGCATCGCGCCACTGAGCAGTTTCCCAATTGTCCAAATCCAATGATGGACCGCGATCCTGGCGTGTCACGTTAGGGCCAAAAATCGAGCTCCAGTTATATAATTTGCTCAAGGGTATTTTAGTTTTTTTTTACCCGTTCTTACCCTCTATATATCCAAGTAGAGAAGAGAAATTCATTTTTCTCCAATTTCTTTCCAAGAACATTCAAGAATCTAGGATTTTCTCTCAACCCAAAAATCCAATCTTCTCCAAGAAAATTCAAGAACCTTCTAAAAATACCTTCAAGTGGTTCAAAATTTAAGATATCTAATTCAAGGCATCAAGAAATTTAGCTGAAGAGTGTGAGAAAGAAGTTCCAATCAAGTTTCTTCATCTCAAAAATCATAATCAAGGTATGTGGGGCTTGAACAAGAATATCCTTTCATTCTTGTGCCAAAGAATTGATTTTTACTATAGGGATTTCATGATCCTTGCAAGTGGGTTTACACCCAAATTTCTTTATTGATGATTTATGAAATTTGAGTTGAATAAGTTTGATATGTATGATTATTTTACCATCATGTTTCTTAAATTGAGAATTTATGCCATGAGTTGTATATTTTCATTATTCATTGATGATTTCTAAGCAATTTAAGACAAGTGTCATGATTTATGCTTTTCCATGAGAAGTATATATATATATGTGTGTGTGTGTGTGTGTGTGTATCTATGTGCTACATTATCTCATAATGTAGGTACAAGTGGTAGCACGCATACCATATCAGTCAGTTTGCAGCTTTCAGTCAGCAGGTGATGAGACCCTTTGATTCAAAGGCTTGAGTTAGTTATACAGTTCGAGAAGTATTTTATTTTCTTATTTTAGTCGTATTGAGCTTGGATAGTTGGGAGTCATGACCCGGTTATCTAAAGTCAGTACCAGTAGAGGCTTCATAGACAATCAGTAGAAGTTGATATATTCAGTTTCAGTTCCATTTTGTAAAAGTAGAGTTGTAATCTTGTAAAGTTCATAATTGTATTGATCAAGTTCAGAGAAGTACTATGTTTTCGCTGATTTTATATAAGTTAAGCATTTTATTCAGTTGCTTATAAGTTATTCCAGCAGGAGGGTTAGCTTGGGGTCATTTGTGCCCCTAAGCACCGTGTGACGTCTCGGGACCCAATTTCAGGGCGTTACAGTTTACCAAAAAATATTTCTAACACAACAAAATAAATTTATTACCTTTTTTTATCTGAACGTTTAGCTCTTGAATTGAATCCATGTGTCACAACATACTTTGACATCACAGAAACTAGCGTTTTTTAATCCTTATACATCTGTTTCACCTTCACATCAATGCTCTTGCTATCACAAATAGATTATCAAGATCGAATTCTGAAATATAGAACGTATATTCATTATGTGTCTCTTCAATTGCTACAGCCATAGCGTCTGATTCAACACCCTCCACGTAAATAACAGCTCCTGTATCTCATCGGAAGACTTATCAATTGCTTATATTCACAATGGATACATCAAGAATGCTAGTTACGTTTTCTTCAACTCGACATACAACCGTACTCCATTGTCATTAGGGATATGAAAAGGTGAAGCATTGTCGTCGACTACATAACGTACCTCAATAGTTTTTCACAGTTCATCAATGTTTAATTCCGTAGTAATTGATGAAATCAACTTCAAGTAACTTATTGATTCCGCAACAATTATTCCTTCGCTTTTATAATTTAAATATTCCATTTCTGTTCTCCACTTACCAGCGTACCTCAAAAGGATAGCAATATTCATCTTCTTGAAGTCGAATTCCAATTTTTTTCTTCAAAACTATCAACATAAACTGTGACTGGACTTTTTTTGTGTGTGTGAATTTTGTGTTATTTGTTTTCTTAAAATCAAAGAAAAAGTTTTTTTCTTCAACAGGATCAACAAAATCTGTGATTTTTCTGTATATGTGAATTTCGTATGAGCTTTCTTAAATGTATTTGACTAATTCAAAATTTCAAAATCAGCAGTTGTTACATAATTTAAGGAAGGCATTAATCCACTAATTAATTCGTTGAATTAAAAGTGTGATTAAAGGAAGGAATCCGTTATTTCCTTTTTATACACCATAAACATTATCAGATATACATAGTATTATATGTATATTAATCGAAGCTTACGTATATTAAAAAAGAAGAGAGAGTAAAAATTTTAAGAAAAGTGGGATAGGGTGTAATTAGTTATAAAAGGGTTGGTATTTGTGTTATTTATACTTCTTTTAAACATAAGTGTGTTGAAAGTACACACGGTCCATTACATAAATTAATTAACTCCATTCGGATTTGATTTGACAGTCCGTTAATACTTATGACTTGGCTCCGGTCTAATAAATTAATATTTTGATAATTCTTGAATAAGGAGACATATGTAAGCATATAAATTTGAATATATTAATCCAAATAAATATTTTAGATTAATATAATTAGATTAATTATTCAAATTCAATAAATATGAATTAAATTAAAGTCCAAATTTTATTGGGCTAGACTAGTAATTAGGGCTACAAATGATGATCCATTTTGTTAAGCTCAAGATGTCATTTTTTCTAGAAGACCAATTAGTGCCACATGAACGACATGGCACACCAAGTCAAGAAAAAGTGCTATAGGATCATAACACAGGTACAAAATGATATGTTCCAACCAATCAAATATGATCATGTCACTTCAATTTGATTGATCGAAAAGAGTTTGTACTTATCATGACTTTTCTCTTTCCACAACTATAAATAAAAGTCTCATAATTCAGAAAAATGACCAACAACTCTAACAAGATTCAAGAGGGAGCTCGTGTATCAAATACACCAGATTTCTTTACAAGATACAAATCAAGCATTCAAGTTTATCAAGATACAATATTAACACCATAAGATTCAAGAACTCGCTCAAAATCCCTTGAATTCAAGTACAAGTCAAGATCAAATCCATCAAATCCTCAAATCAAGTTCAAATTCAAAATCAAGCTCGACGCCCTTAAATTTTATTTGAAAAGACAAATCAGAGAATTCATAGAAATTGTAACACTCACATATTGAAATCAATAAAACGATTGTTGTAATATTTTTCTTGTCTCGATTATTATTTATACAACTCAAAATTTTACTGTTCAACAGTCATTATTCATACAAAGAATCATTTATACATATATTATTAAAGAATGACTATTTTAGTAATTTTACTAAAAATTAAGATATGGACTTGTCCACATTATTTTTTACTTTTATGAGTAAAAGTTACTTGATCGAATTATCGAATATTCTTTTAATTTTAGATTATTCTTAATATTTTAATCATATAATATTTTTTAGTTGTTTGTAACTAATTATGATGTTTAAAAGTTCAACGAAATGTTATCTGATGATTGTACTTATATAGTTTTTTTCCTTTAATTTTATACTTTTTTTTTATTGTGGTATATTGCTTTGAAAAAATAAGATGATAGTTAGATATTAGTTAATTTAATATGATTTATTGCTTTCAAAAAAATCATAATTATAATTATTTACATGTAATAATGTTCGCCATCAGATGGGTACTATATTAGTAGTAGTAATAGCAAAAAAAATATGGATTGTGAAGTTCTAGTTTATGATTATATTACTTTCTTTTTTCCTTTTTGAGTCTTTTTTCTTAGTTATTTATTTTGAGTTTAATGTTGATAAAGATTGAGAGTGTACAGAATCATGAACTTCGTAACAAATTTAAATTCAATACAAAAAAAAGGAAGAAAAGTTAGAAAACTTTCTAAAAATAGATGAGAAATGAACAAATTTCTTATATTTTCTGATATTTTCTGAATGGATTCTGAGTACATAATGCTTGTATTTATATAAAATTTTTGAACCGATTTATATACATTAAATAAACCCTAAGCTAATTATATAACAAAATAGAGGAAAGAAAATATTATTTACATTTAAAAAAGAAAAAGACAATCTCTATTACATACTTATATTTTATATAATGAACTAAATATAAGCTGAAAATAACCACAATAGTTGGGTCTTCTTCCATTGTGAATAGTTGGGTCTCTTCACATATCCACTTGTAGAGGCCCAAACTCGGTAGAGTCAAAACATCAAGGAGTTAAAAATATCCCAAATCATATGCTTCACCATTCATTTAGGAAATCAAGTATACATAAAATTAAAGCTACTACACATCACAAAAATGAAGAATGGAGATTTAAAAATGGAGTGAGCACTCAATCCCAACACCCCCTCAAGTTGGGGGTATGGAAGAGACACTCAACATGCCGAGAAGTTGGTGATGAAACAACCCTGTCAATTGCTTAGTGAAAAAATCAACAAGCTAGGAAACGGACTTTACAAACGACAGTGAAATTAGTCTGGCGAGGTACTGTTGACAGATGAAGTGATAGTCTGTATCCACATGCTTTGTTTATTCATGAAAAATAAAATGTTTGAAAATATGAATGGCAGGAAGATTATCAGAGTGAAGAGGTACCAGCAAAGAAATTAATATTCTAAGATCTTCGAAAAGGCGAACTAGTCAAGTAAGCTCGATAACTACCCTTCTCATAGATTGATACTCAACTTCAGTCGAGCTTAGTGAGTTTATTTTTTTATTTTCATGAAATGGGAGACAAACCAAGGGAAATATAAAATTCACTTACTAATTTTTGTGAATCTGGTTAGGTACCCCAATTGGAGTCACAAAAGGCTATTCATTCAAAAAAAAAAAAGCCAAAACAGATATAAATATATCAAGAATCGAATCAATAAGCAGATAATGAAGTACCCTTAACGCAGCTTTGAGATGAGGTTCTCGTGAATCCTGCATAAATTGACTTAGATGCTGCACTGTAAATGATAAATCAGGCATTGGTATGTGTTAAATAATTGAGTTTCCCCAATAAATATCTATATAGAGTAGGATTCTGAATATGGGTCCCTTGGTTAAACTATAATTTCATACTATAATCCAAAAGTGAAGAAACAAAAAATAAATGAAAAGTATCAAATTTTTGTAATAAATCTAGTGTAACTTTTCTTTGGGAAATGAGCATCCCTGTAGGTTCTCGAACAATCTTTTATATCAAGAAAAAAATAAAATGAATTAAGATCCTTGATTTTGAACTCCTTATCTAAAAATAATTTTAAAGCTTGTAACTTACCCTCATTATTTTTTGTCAATAATATGGTATCTACATACACCAACCATAATAGAGATAGAATCATCAATTTTTTTTCTAAAAAAAGAATAATCATTGAGGGAATGACTGAACCCTTTAAAGTTAAGAGTAGAGGTGAGCTTAGCATACCATTGCTTAAATGCTTGTTTAAGCTCGTAAATAGATTTCTTCAGCAAACAAACATGCTTTGGAGAGGATAGTGTAACACCAGGTGAAAATTTCAAATAAACTTCTTCATAGAGATCATCATGAAGAAAATCATTATTAATATCTAACTGAAAAGTTTCCTAATTATTATTTAATGTAATGGCTAAAATACACCTGATAATAGTCATCTTCACAACTGGGGATAAAGTTACATTATAATCAATACCTTATCTTTGTATATCATCTCTAATGATAAATCTAGCCTTTAGTCTTTCAATGTCTCCATTAGAATTTTGCTTCATTTTATAGATCCATTTAGAAGGTAATGCCTTCTTTCTATTAGGAAGAACAATAACATC
The DNA here is from genome assembly GCF_002878395.1 of Capsicum annuum. NCBI lineage: Eukaryota > Viridiplantae > Streptophyta > Magnoliopsida > Solanales > Solanaceae > Capsicum > Capsicum annuum. Next base: position 112,250,223 of record NC_061120.1, on the reverse strand, counting down.
CCATGTGTTCTTTTAACTGTAAGGCAGCAAGTTTTTTATCCATGTCTTCTTGTCAGCCTGAATGATGTGCTGCCTGAATATAATTAACATGTTCTTATATACTATAAATAGAATTGAGCATGACTTGATTGTTAGAATATAAATCACTAAAGAATAAGGAAGTAGGAGTAACAGGACTAAGAAAACATATAGAAGTCACCTCTGTAAGATGAAGAACATTACAAATATAATCCTTTAAATAACCAGGCTTCTTATGATTTCTAGAGAATTTTCTAACTATATTTTGAATAATAGGCAATGAAAGAGAAGAACTCAGTGTTGCATCAAAATTGAAAATTGTAGATGAAACATCATTGGATTTAGATAGATTAGATGGAATTCTGGGATAGTTGGAGTTATAAGACTAGTACCATATTTAGAAGCAGAATTTGAGGAAGAAAAAAAATTGATAAAAAATTAATAGAATCAAATATATCAAAAGGAAATAAAGTACATTTCAAAACGGGCTTAGAAAGAAAAGAAAAGTATTCTTCATGAAAAACTACATTCCTAGAAACTGTAATTTTTTTTTGTTTTTAAATTCAATACCTTATAATCTTTTTTTTTTTCATAAGAATATCCTATGAACACACAAGGTATGGCTTTAGGATTAAATTTTGTCCTATAAAAAGGTAGAGTAGAAACAAAACTCAAGCAGTCAAAATTTTTTAAATGATTATAGGATGGTTCAATTTTGAATAGATTCTCAAAAGGAGTTTTGAAATTCAAGACACTTAAAGAAAATCTATTTATAAGATAGGCTTGCAGTTAAAAGATATTCCCCCAATAACTGATAGGAAGGAGAAATTGAAATAAAAGAACACTTGATATTTCTAATAAGTGTTTATGTTTTTTTCATTATTCCATTTCGTTGTGGAATATAAATATAAGTTGTTTGAAGAATAATTTCTTTTGAAAGAAAAAAAATCAGAATGTTCTTTTCCACTACCTAATTCAAAAGCATTATCAATTCTTATAGATTTAACCTTGAAATTGAATTGTCTTTCTACTATGGAGAGAAAAGATTGTAGTCTAGGGAAAGCATTAGATTTGTTACTTAGAAGTTGTATCCAAGTAGCTCTACTAATATCATCTACTATTATAAAAGTTTATCTAAAATCATTTATGTAGTAGTTTTATAAGAATCCCAAGTATTCAAATATATTAGATCAAAAACAACTTTGGTGGAGATAGCACTAGAAGAAAAAGATAACTTTAATTGTTTAGCCATAGGACAAATAACACAAAGTGAAGAAAAATTTAAACAAAATGCAGGAATCGAAAAAACTTTCTTCATATTACTTTTTGACATATGACCTAATCTATAGTGTCATAGTTTTTCCTTTACATATGAATCAAAATAACTTAAACTAAAAACAAACTTATCTCCTAAAGAGCTAGAAAAATATAAACTATAAGGATTGAAATTTGGTAGGTTCTCTGTAGAAACTTCTGATTGACTTGACCTGAGTATGTATAGACCTTCTTGTCCTTTACCAATCACCTTAGGGCTCTTTAATGAAGGGCCTGTAATATGAAACAAGTATTAGGAGTGAAAAAAATGAATTTCTGAAGTTGTTAACACAATTTGTAAAAAAAAATCATATTAAACCTAAAGGAAAAAATATATATAATATTTTAAAGAGCCAGACTATTTAAGAGAGAAACATATCCTGAATAAGTAATTTTTACTTTGTGAGAATTAGGAAGAATTACTATAAAAAATTTAGAAAAAATATTTAAGTTAGTGAAGAAGCTTCTATCAAAAGTCATACACTCAGATACTCCACTATCTAATATTCAAAAATCGCTATCAATTTTAAACAAACCAGCATAAGTGTTAAAGAACTTAGTCATACCAGCATATATTACATTTGTTTCTGCCTTAACAGATCCTCAATTTTTCTGATTCATTTTCTGCAAAAGTTGTAAAAATTATGCAACATTTTCTTGACTTAAAGAATTAACATCTGAGGCAACTTGTTGAGATACTTTTTCTGTGTTAAAAATCAGCTGCCTTTTGATACTTTTTAGATCTAGTGAATTAGAGAAAGAATCATGAATCTTATAACAATAATCAATGTCATATCTTATTTTGTTTACAGTAATTATAAATCAGAGAGTTTTTCTTGACGAGATTTTCAGATTGAGTTTTATGTTTATTAAACTTTCTTTTTTCAATATTTGTAACAAAGAAAGAGGCTGATTCTCCTGAATAGGCAAGAGTAACATAAATCTTCCTTTGTTTTTCATCTTGAATAACAAGAAAATAAGCCTGATCAATAGAGGGAAGAGGAAGAGATGATAAATGTTACTCCTAACCCTAATAAAAGTGTCGTTAATACCCATAAGAAATATAATCAACCTTTTATCTTGGTGAGCTTTGACACTCTTTTCTTTTGCTCCACACTCACATTCATAATTACAAGCAGAAAGAGTGTTTAGTGCATTTAGGTCATTTCTTGGACTTTTATTTTAGTAAACTAAGTAGAAATATTATAATTTTCTTGCACTACAACATTTAACTCTTTTTGAAGTTAGAATAATTTTTCACCACTTACCTGATCAAATCTATCTTCAAGGTCAGACCATAAAACTTTGACATTTTTGGAGTAAAAAATAGATCCACCTATTTCTTTAGACAATAAATTAAACAATCATGACAATATCATATCATTGCATCTTGTCCATGCCTTTAAAGAGTATTATTAGCAGAAAAACCTAGAGATCCATCAATGAATTCTAATTTATTTTTAGCTAAAAGTGCAATAATAATAGCCCTTCTCCAACCATCATAGCTTCTATCGTCAAACACAATGAATACAGGATACATGCCGGAATAATCAAAAGGATGGATCTAGAAAGCATGTGCTGAATCTATTGTATTAGTTGCGGTGATTGCATAATGCTTTTAGTGATTTTGTTAATTTTAGAATTGGACATATTAGGCAGTTATTAAACAGAATTTAAAGAAAAACAAAACAAAAAGCGAAAAACTGAACGAAAATATAAAGCACTTTAACACTTCTCAGATACCATGTAAAAATAAATGAGCAAATAATAAATTTCTTATATTTTCTAAATGAATTCTGAATACACAATGCCTCTATTTATATAGAATTTTTCAACCGGCCTATATTCATTAAACAAACCCTAAGCTAATTATATAACGAAATAGAGAAAAAAATATTATGTAGATTTAAAAAAAGAAAAAAAACCTCTCTACTACATACTTAAAATATTTTGTATAATTGACTAAATTTAAGTTGAAAATACCGATAACAGTTAGGTTTTCTTCCATTGTAAAATAATTGAGCCTCTTCACATACTCATTTGTGAAGGCCCAAACCCGATAAAATCAAGACATTAAGGAACTCAAAATGTCTCAAATCAAACACTTCTCCATTAATTTAAAAAATCAA
>NC_061120.1:112186436-112243762 GCF_002878395.1 Capsicum annuum | reverse complement strand
TCAAAATGTCTCAAATCAAACACTTCTCCATTAATTTAAAAAATCAAGTATAAAAATTGAAGCTACTGCACATCAAAATGAAGAATGGAGCTTCAAAAATAGAGCAAACACTTAATCCCAACAATGATTGAGATTTTTAAGAGCTTGTAAACTCACAATTAGGTTTTGGACTTTATTCAGTTTTTTAACAAATTGGTAATTGTCGTTTGTTTGTTGGGTGTGTCATTTTGAAATTGGTAAAATTTAGAGATGGTAAAATTTGAAGTTATTTGATGAAAATTTGATCATTTCATATAGAGGTTTCATAGTTGAAGTTCATGTGAGAAAGATTTTATTTTTAAATATAAGATTGCATAATTTTGTATAACAATATAAAAGTGTGTATGTTCCATTGATATACTATTATACGCTGTTATAAAGGGTCAATATATTGTGTACCATGAGTGTATACCCTTGTATAATATTGTAAACTAAAAATATGGCTACATAGGTATAATATTTTGTGTTGGATAGTATAGTTTTTAAAAAGAAAAAAATTAAAATATTTGTCCACATATTATATATTGCAAGTCATAGCATTACTTCTTAAATTGCAACTAATAGCAATTTTTAAAAAAAATTTAATAGAAGATTTAAAATAAAAAAATTAAGGAACAAATGATTTTATATTTTTGTTAAAAAAAACTTTCATTTCATAGGAGTTAGTTAATACGTTGGCTAAAATTATAAAAACTATTAACGAGCATATTTTTTTTCTATTTCTTTAATTATATTTATATTCAATTTTTATAAAGGAAAACAAATATTCTCCTTTCATATCCACTGTTTCTTCTTACTCAATCTTTCTATAATTGCAAATTATAGTATAATATCTTTAATTTTTAATTCATAAATTTTGAATTTGTAATAATATTGATGGTAGACTTATCATACGAAAATTAGTGCCAATAAATAGTATATGTTAATAATTTAGTTTTAATCTATGAAAATTGTATAAAATCTAGTATTCGTGTATTATTTTAAACGATTATGTTCAAATCAGTTTATATATAAGAAAATAATATTTTAAATAATTTTTAATTTTTGGGGTCTCAATTCTGAATTTGATATATAAGATTCTACATGCAAATGATGTATTCTTATAACTATTTTTAGTGTATGAAAATGACACATAATATGAAATTCATGAATAAGTTTAATAAATTTCGTTAAAGCCAGTTTATTTAATCATTTCATATTTAAATAATATTTTTTTGAGTTTTCAATGTATGAAATTGTTAATAAAATTGATATTGATGAAGTTTTTGTATATGTCATATTTGTATGAAATTAGTTTTATGAATGTGTTCAGGAGACTAAGTGGGTAGGATCTAAGGCTAGGGATGTGGATGGGTTCAAGCTGTACTACTCAGGGAGTGAGAAGCGGTAGAATGGAGTGGGCATCTTAGTGGATGAAGATCTTAGATGACAGGTGGTGGAGGTTAGGAGGGTCAGTGATAGGCTAATGACTATTAAGCTGGTCGTTGGGGGTTTATTTTACATGTGTGTAGTATTTATGCACAACAGGCGGTCTTGGATGAGGAGGTGAAAGCAAGTTTTTGGGAGGCTTTGGATGAGGTGGTGAGAAGCGTGCCTAGCTCAGATAAGATTGTCATAGCAGGGGACTTTAATGATCACATTGGGGTTTTACCGGGAGGGTATGATGATGTTTATGGAGGCTTTAGTTTCGATGATAGAAATGGGGAAGGAGCTGCTCTGTTGGAGTTTGCGAGGGCTTTTGGACTGGTGTTTGTGAACTCGAGTTTTTCGAAAAAAGAGGATCACTTGATTACCTTTCGAAGCGTGATAACCAAGACTCAGATTTACTTTTTGCTGCTTAAGAAAGGGGATAGGGCCTTTTAGAAGGGCTGTAAAGTCATCCCGAGTGAGCATCTTTCGACCCAGCACAGGCTTCTAGTGATGGACTTGATAATCAAGAAAAGAAGGGTCGGGAGGGCTGACCTAGGATTAAGTAGGGAGGTTAGATACCAGTTAGTACACTGGAGATAAGAAAGAAGGTGGCGAAAAGGAGGGTATGGGAGTGCAGGGGTGACGTGGATTTTATGTAGGATAGGGCTTCCAGTTGCATCACAGAGACTGTAAGATAAGTGTTGGGTGTTTCTGGGGGTCAGGCAGGACGGCATAAGGGGGACTGGTGGTGGAATGAAAAAGTTAAAAAGAAAATGGAGAGTAAGAAGAGAGTGTATGTTAAGTTTATTGAGAGTAAGGATGAAGAAGAGAAGCGGGTGAATAGAGAGGTGTAAAAGTAGCAAGGAAGGAGGCCAAGTTAGCAGTTACGTCAGCTAAGACAGCATAATTTGAGAGCATGTATATGGGGTTAGAGGAGAAAGGCAGGGAAAAAAGATTGTATAGGTTGGCTAAAACTAGAGAGCGAAAGAGTCGTGACCTCGATATAGTAAAGTGAATTAAGGGGGAGGATAGGAGAGTTTTGGTGGAGGATGTCCACATTAAGAAGAGATGGCAGGATTATTTTCATGGTTTATTGAAAGAGGAGGGGGACAGAAGCATTGAGCTAGAGGAGCTGGAGCACTCGTAGGATAATTGGGATTTCGGTTACTGTAGACATTTTAAGATTGAGGAGGTCAGAGAGACTATTCATAGGATGCGGAGGGGAAGGGCGACAGGTCCTGACGAAATTCTAATGTATTTTTGGAAGTTTACTGGTGGAGCTGGTTTGAGCTAGTTGACTAATTTGTTTAACGGTATTTTCAAGTTTACAAAAATGCCTGAGGCTTGGGGATGGAGTACAATGATTTCGTTGTAAAAAAATAAGAGTGACATTCAGAGTTGCAACAACTATAATAGTATTACGATATTGAGTCACACTGTGAAGATTTGGGAGAGGGTGGTTGAGTGGAGATTGAAGAGGGTCTTGTCCATTTTAGAGAATCGATTTGAATTTATGCCTGGTCGTTCGACAACAGAGGCAATCCACCTAGCGAGAAGATTGGTGGAGAAGTATAGAGAAAGGAAGAGGGATTTACACATGGTGTTCATCGACCTGGAGAAGACTTATGAGAAAGTCCCGAGGGAGGTTCTTTGGAAATGCTTGGAGGTGAGAAGGGTCCCGATGGCGTACATCAGAGTGATTAAGGACATGTACAAGGAAGGAAGGACTCAGGTGAGGACGGCGGGAGGAGACTTTGATCATTTCTCGGTAGAGACAGGGTTATACCAGGGATCGACTCTCAGCCCATTTTTGTTTACGCTGGTGATAGACGTGTTGACACAGAGTATTCAAGATGGGGTGCCTTGGTGTATGTTATTTGCCGATGATGTAGTGCTAATTGATGAGACACAGTGAGAGAGGGGGAGAAGGAAGGGGTATGAATAAAAAATTAGAGGTTTGGAGGCAAAACCTCGAATCTAAGGGGTTTAAGTTGAGTAGGTCCAAGACGGAGTATTTGGAATGTAAGTTTAGTGACTCGAAGTAGGAGGACAGAGTAGCAGTGAGGTTGGATTTCCAGAATATTTATAAGAGGGATAGTTTTATGTATCTTGGGTCTATGATTCAAAGGAATGGTAAGATTGATGAGGATGTCTCTAAATATATTAAAACAGGTTCGATAAGTGGATGCTCGCCTCGGGAGAGCTATGTGATAAGAAGGTGCCTTTAAATCTTAAAGGCAAGTTCTACAGAGTGGCAGTTCGTCCAGCCATGTTGTATGGTGCGGAGTGTTGACCAGTCAAGAACTCCCACATCCAAAAATTAAAGGTAGCGGAAATGAGAATGTTGTGTTGGATATGTGGATTTACTAGAGAAAATAAAGTTAGGAATGAGATTATCCGGGTGAAGGTGGGAGTGGCTTCGGTGGAGGACAAAATGCGGGAAGGAAGACTGAGATAGTTTGGGCATGTGATGAAGAGGGGAGTGGATTCCCCAGTTCGTAGGTGTGAGAGACTAGCTTTGGATGGTTTCAGGAGAAGGAGAGATAGGCCGAAGAAATACTGGAGAGAAGTAATTAGGCAAGATATGAGGCCATTACAGCTTTCTGAGGACATGACTCTAGATAAGAAAGTGTGGAGGTCGCAGATTAGGGTAGAAGGTTAATGTGTGTGTGGGTTATAGCTATTAGTTAGGGAGGTCTAGTGTAGCCGGCTTAGTATGTTTATGACTGTGCTCACTAGTAGGAGCCGTTAGTGTATGCTACTACGAAGGAGTGGCCTTTTATAGTTTCTTATTTATTATTTTTTACTTTCGTATTGCTCTTATTTTCATGGATCTCTTAGCTCTATTTGTATTATTTCTCATTTCTTATCTCGGTTATGCCATCCATTCTGCTTCAGGTATTACTATGATCGTGTTAACTATTCTTGATCTTGAGCCGGGGGTTTATCGAAAACAGCCTCTCTACTTTTTCAGAAGTAACTGTATGGACTGCGTACATTTTACCCTCCCCATACTCCACTTGGTGGGAATTCACTGAGTTTGTTGTTGTTGTTGTAGTTTTATGAATATGACAATTAATAAGAAAAATGAGATTGTATGTTACATAACCTTTTTAGTTGTATGCAATGGATATTGAATAAAAAATTATCACCATACATATTGAAAATAAACTAATTGATAATTGTTTGATGTCAAATAATTTTTCGTTGTAGTAAGAAAAGTAATCAGTAGCAGCTACAATTGATATTAGTGCTGATTCACTATGTTAATTTTGCTTTCTGCCGGAAGAAGATGCAACCAATTCTAGATGAAGCAGGAGTATAAACGAAGAATATTCTTTTTTAACCATAATTTACTCCTAAACAATTATTAAGATGAGAAAGAATGAATTTGCACAACTATTTAGGAGAGAGGTAAATATATATACTTTACACGATTTTTTAATTGAAAGATAAATTATTACTATATTTTAACTAAATTTCTACAACTTACAATTAATTTCATAATTAAATAATTATACAAAAGTATAATTATAATTTGCAATAAACAATGTAAAAAATACATATAAATTTTTACTTTAAAAAATTCACTTGCATTAAACACGTGACATTAGTTAATGTGGTCCAATCATAAATGTATAAATAACATAAATATCAATCCTTTTGGAAGTAATTACACTCTCTTTCACTTTTTTAGTTGTTTTACTCTCTCTCCCTAGTATACCTAACATAGCAGGCATATACATAACATTCTGTGTATGTTGGGATTTTTGTAATATGTTTAGGGAGGGATTTTTTGTAATATTGAAAATATAAATTATGTATTTGTGTAATTTTTAGTAAATAAAACACTCGTTCGGGTTATCCCAAAATAACCGAAAACAAATTCACTTGCATTAAACATGTGACATTAGTTAATGTGTCCCAATCATAAATAAAACACTCATTTGGGTTAGCCCAAAATAACTAAAAACTGTTTGTTCGTATCAGTTCTTCGTTGCTTCATGTTTTGCATTTGAATGGACTCAAAAGACAACGATTCTTATTTATTCGACTGATTTTAGATCTAGGTTCTACTTGAATTCTTCATCCATTGATAATAATGGATTCTTAGAAATCCATTGGTTGAGTTTAATATTTACGTGAACTAATAAAGTTAATAAATCACTACCGCCTATATAGTTAAGGCTTTATGTACGTCATCTCATTATTTTGTTAAAAAGATGGACTATTTTAACCGTAAGGAGTAATTAGGATTTCGATAGCCGGAAGAAGGGATATTTTTAATCTAAAAACAAACATTAAGTATAATTGAGATTCAACCAAAAAATTTACGGTGTAGGGCATTTGGGGACCAAAGAGTAAAAGGAGGGCAAATTAGGATCTTTTCATTCTCCGTATTTTAATTTATTTGGTATACTTTTCTCTTTAGTCTTTTTAAATAATTTTTAATTTTAAATTTTTATACGACATGTTTAAGATCACAAAATTTAAAGACATTTTAATATATTTGACATATCTTTAATTTAAGATCACAAGATTCAAAAATCTAATTTATTTTATTAATCTTCCTACCAAATCAAAACATGTCAATTAATTTAAAACACGGGGAACAGTATGTTAAAATATATTTTGACTTGTTTATGAATGTTATATTTAAAGCAATGCAACCTCTTCTTAAAACTGAAATAACTGATAAATCTGCTTCTACATCACACAGTGATTTGTGTATTAAATGAAAAATCAGAAGCAAATTGACAAATGTTAAATTTTAGTTTCAGCAGGAAGCTGTAACAGAAGTTGGCCTAAGAAAAAAAGGAGGATCCTAAGCATAAGAAAATTGGTATGGAACCACCATTGCTGATACTACATTTGTTGTCTCCTGTAGGCTTGAAAATTGTTGGATCCACTGGTTTTGTTATCTGAAAACCATTGCAAGACAAGACCATCTATTGCATGGGACAATCACAATTGTTCACCACAACCACATTCTGCCTTTCCCTTTAGTTCTCTTCCACTCCTAATTGTTCCAATTGTTATATTGTTCAAACAACAATCACAAACACCTACACAATCAAACAAAAAATATAACAAGAAAAAATTTTAATTTTAATTTTTGTAGACTGGCTTACAAGTTTTCTTTATGTATTTCATACATTTTACTTGTACAAAGAAAGAACAACATGGTTGATTAACTGAGCAATTCTTTTTTTCTTTTCTTTTCTTTTTTAAATATAAATATAAAATTTCATTTGTTCCAATCGAGGTCATGGTAAGGTTGAAAGTAAAGCGCAGGTCTAAAGAAATTGATTTGAAATTTGTCCATTGTGTTGTCTGTATACTACTCTTTTCCCCTCTCAATTAAATATTTGTCATTTTTATAAAATTAAATTTGTATCAAAATATTGATGTGGTTCGACATGAGAACTACAAGTTTTTGTATTTGTATTTATTATCTAAACAAACACAATTAGCCAGCTGTGGAAATTGAAAGATTCTTTTATCATGAATAATTTTTTTTGATATCTATATTAAAAGGAGCATCATGACCAATGTAACCTATTAATAGATAAAAATATTGCAGTGTAAGATTATTCCGGGGAAAGGATCCATCTTGATATGTTTTATTTGTTTGTCAATTTAGACCAACTTAAAACATAGTAACAAAAAGTATAGTAGTAGTCTAAACAAATGATTGTGCATGTTCTATTAGCCGAACAAATGGGTGACTTTTCTTATTCTTCGTAGAAAATTTTGAACCTCTAGATCCAACAAAAATAATTTATTCATAAACTGATAAATCTTTTTATTAATCTCTTAAGTTCTCCACTATTTCCTTACACCACAAGAAAAATAGCTAGTAGCACCACTCTTAAGAAAGTAATTGTACAAACCAAGAAAGTAATTGTACAAACTAAAAATATAAAATATATAGAATACCTTAACAAAATATGGAAGAATTAAAAAGAAAGCTGTCTATAAAATTTTTGATAAGTTAATGTCATCTCATCCATATACGTAATTTTATTTTTGTAGAATTACACAAATCACTTAAAAGATTTAAACTTATATTTCTATTAATTTTTGGGAAAATAACATACATGCCCACTAGGAGTAAAGTTTTTTTTTTTTAAGAATTTTTCATCTGGTGTTCGGTATCTGTAATGAACCCTCAACTTATTTTGATCACGCACTGCAGAGCGTACTCTCTGACGGAGAGTCTAAGATATCTAAGGTAGGCAATCGAAAAATAAGGAATAGATGGTACATTATTATTACACCAATATCGCCGGAAACTACACCTAAAACCCTAACCAATATCGCGGGGCAATATGACCGGTGGGAATATCCCACTGAATGAAAGTGATAAACGGAATAGAGAGGAGAGTAATAATGAGACCCAAGAGGGGAGTTGTAGTACAAAATTTGCAGATCTGTTGAAACCTAAATTAGTTGATAATAATAGTATTAGGGTTCTACCTAAACCCATGGTAATGATGCATGGGGAGCCTACGATAACATGGAAGTCATTAGAAATACGTAATCTAATAATGCAGGAGAAACTTCAATACGCCATTATGGAAAAATTCTCTTATGGCAAGCACCATATTGATGTATTGAGAAAAACTATACCAGCTTATGTGGGATTAAAGGTCATTGTACAATAGGAGTATTGGATGCAAGGCATATTCTAATAAGTTTGGAAGTACTGAAAGACTACCTACAATTATTATCTATAGCAGCATACTATATTAAATCGACGGATATGTATTGACAAATGAGGACATTGAAGTGGGATCCATGGTTTGAGCCTAATATAGAAACAACAATTGGAGTAGCTTGGATATCCATGCCAAACTTACCACTAAACTTCTTTGCTAGAGATGCCATCTTCTTTGCTAGAGATTTCATCTTCTCTATTACTTCAGCAGTAGGTAAGCCTTTGACAGTAGACATGGCCACCAAAAATCAAATCAGACCCAGCTGTGCAAGATTTAAGGTAAAGGTAGATTTAGTTGCAAAGTTACCTCAACAGATTAGAATCAATGAGGAAAATGATACTACTGGAGAAATCAAATCCAAGTGGATACAAATTCAGTATAATTACATGCCAAAGTACTGTAAAGATTATTTTTTGCAAGGGCATAATGAAAATAGCTATTTAAACATTCATTCAGAATTATATGACAAGAAAAAAGAAGAAAATAGGGAAGCAACAACCAAGAATGATGACTGATATCAAAATAAACAAAGGTAGCAACAACAGAAAAAAAATAATGCAAAAAAAGAGAACACAAATACCCAACAATGGCTAACAAGGAGAAACAAATACAAAAGATATAAGTATGGGCATATATTCAGGAGAGGTGGATATGGAGAATAAAAAGAAAGTGGAGGTATCTAATCCTTTTGATGCACCAGAAGTTAAAGATGTAGGTAAAGTTAATAAAGGAGAGGCAGAGAATGTTGACAATGTCAAAGAAATAGATGTTGAGAAAGTAAGCACAAAGGAATAGGTAAATAACAAATTTGGCAGAACTACAGAAGCACAACAATCTTCAAAAGGAGCTGATGATGCACCAATATAACATGACTCGTGCAAAAACACAAACAAGATGGAGGTCAATCAGAAGAAGATGGTGCAAAATGACCAGGATACACATCAAAAAATACAAGATCATAAGGCTCACAGTCAATACAAAGAAGGTACTCAAGAGAAAGCAAGAGATTTGCAGATACAGCAGCAGGATGAAACAACAAAGAAATTAATGGTGATAGAAGGGGTTTTACCCCTAACAATCCAAACTGAGAATTTACTGGAAATCTATAATAAGTATAAGGAGGAACTAGATGAGACAGACTTGGAAGATAATTATAATACCCCGTACTCTTTCCTAGCTTGAACTCGTCTCCAAAAAATGTTAGAAGCTTTCTTTGAAAGATGAATCCTCCTTTGTACATGTGGTATGTTTAAGATTTTTACTTTTTGTCATCTAGGAAATTCAACAAGATTTCCATCGATATAAGATTCTCTTAATCCAATAACCGAGTAAGAAGTTATGACTATTTCAAGTTTCCATCATAAAATAGCGCCATATTGGTCAGTGGCGCGCCACGCCACAAGCTAAAATGACAATTGTCCTTTTCCAGTGTGTCAGCGCAATTTCCCCCGCATCGCGCCAAACTTTTAGGTCAAAAAGGAAGTGGCAACGTGATGGCTCCGCGTCGTGCCATCTCTCAATTTCTCAGTTGTCAAATTCCAGTGACACAACGCGATAGCACCGCGTCGCACCAGAGGTCCAATTCAGGAAATTTTTACTGAAATTAAAAGACTCATCCAGGGTTATAAGGGTCAATTTTCCACCCCTATTTAAGCCCTTTAACATGAGATTCAGCTATTGGGAACCTAAATTATACTCTCTTCTCTCAAAAACCTCTCAAGAACAACCTAGGACTTTTCATAGAAGATTCAAAATCAAGAATTTCCTCAGTCAATCTTCGTGTATTTACAAAACAAGGTATGCACAGTGTTCATTCATGGATTTATTTCATCAATGAAGCTCAAGAACCTTGTTTTATCTATAAATCATGGTATTTATGTTATGGGTTATTTGTAATCATGTTGTTGACGTTGATTGATTTCAAAGTTGGAATCTTTGTGTTTTTTTTATGATATTATGTTAACTTGCAAGATAAAATCCATAAATTTAGTTGCTTATGATGTGTAATCTGATGATTTTACCTATGCCCTAAATTTTGCATGCAAGGTGTTTGATAAAATGCTTGGAAGAGTAGAAATCATGCCTTATAGCCCAAAACATAAACTAAATGTGACATACTTGTCATCCTCTTATGTTTATATGGTTTCCATACTATTATTGTAAAATTTTTATGTTGTTGGAATGCCCATGATATTAGAACATAAGATTATGATATGATTATAAGCATTTCCGTCCATGTTAGATAGTATGATAACCATGTACTTTGTGAAATCCCCAACTTATTATATTATGGATTGTTGATGTTGGTCATGTATTCAAGAAAGTCAGGATTGGTCAATTTCCTTCCATCAAGTCCTGGGAGTACTTGTACCCAACAATTTAGCTGTATGCCTAGAGCCAATGTCATGCTTTCAAGATACTCTCAGTCAAGCCATGTTCAGTAGAATTCAGTCAGTCTCATGACTTAGGAAAACTCAGTAATCTCAATAATATTTTATCAGTCAACGAAACTCAGTTAACTCAGTCCAGTTCAATTTAGTAACCCATTTTCAGTGTCTATTCAGATGGGAGTAGAAATTAGCATTGAGTGAACCCAAGGATGGGAACTCACCTGCCAGTAGAGGGTGTGATTTTTAGGAGCAATACTTCCATTCCAGAACTACGTAGCCAGCGTAGGTTGAGACATCTTAACTGCTAGTTGAGGGTAGATGAAGTGGCTTAACCTGCTAGTTGAGGGTTCCCACCGTTCTCGTTAGAGTAACCTGCTAGTTGAGGGTCACTCATATGTTGTCCTTACCAGTGGCGTAGTATTGACACCCTTCCAATCAGGGTACAGATTGGATCCTGATTCAGCTATAATGCATCATTTGGGGCATGTGGGTTAGATAACTACTTCCTATAATTTTATATTATAGAACCAGGACTGTCAGATACAACCAATCAGTCTCAGTAATAGAACTCAGATAGTTTTACAAAAATCAGGACTGTCAGACATAGTCAACTCAGATTCAGTACGGAACTCAGATAGTTCCATTAGATTTAGGACGGTCAGATACAGTCACTCATGTTATTAGTTATATCAGTTATCATAACTCATTCATTAGTCATGTTAGTTATCAGTAAACTCATGTTATTGCAATTTTAGTTATAGTTACTATGTATGTATGCATGTATTCTCACGCTCATATTAGTCAGCTAGTCAGTATTGTTCATGCATATGAACCCCATGCATTCGCTTACCTCCCATGCATACCAGTACATTCAAAGTACTGGCACATTTGCACTATAGTGTCTTACACCATAGGTTTAGAGACACGAGCTCTAGAGAATCAGTAGATTCCAGTCTCAGCAGTCAGAGTTAGAAGTGAGTCCTCATCTTTCGAGGACACGATTATTATTTTAATATCTCATTAATTAATTTATTAGTTGGAGTTAGTTGGGGACATGTCCCATCAACTTCTTATTCTGACAGTCATATTTAGAGGCTTTTCAGACTACAATATGTTCAGATAGCTTATTTCAGTTTTGTTTTGGGTACTCCATAACCCATCCATATGTTACGATTTATTAGATCTTTTGTTACAGTTTTGAACCTTATGGCCTTTCAGTTCACGTTTCCACATTATCCTTTAAGGTCATGAGCACCATGTAGTATTTTGGGTACCAGATTCAGGATGTTATAATAATATCAAGCAAGTTGCCAAAGCAGCTGATTTGTCACCAAAGCAAATAGAGTCATTGAAAGCAAAGAAAGAAAAAGAAAAAAAGAAAAAGAACAAAAGTACTAGTTCAGCCACAATGCAGAAAAGGAGTCACACCCTAAAACAAAGTCAAGATAAATGCATTGATATGGAACATCAGGTCTGTTAATACACAAAAAACTTTTACAAGATTAATTACCGTACAAAGGAGATATCCATTTTGTTTCATTGGGCTTATGGAACCATTTCAAGAAAGTCAACACATTGAAGACTATAAAGGAGATTAGGTATGAAACATGTTGTGGTGAATTCAACAGGTAAGATATGGGCCTTTATGGATGAAAATGTGGAGTATAGCATCATTAAGGATGATGAACAACAATTAACATTGAAATTGGAAAATCATCACGCAGATGTTTCTTTCTTAGTTACATTAGTCCATGTAAAATGCACTCCAAGTAAAAGAATGATGTTATTGGCAGAATCACATCAACATCCATGATTGATAGGAGGAGATTTTAATGTGATAAGAAATAATGAGGAAAAATTAGGTGGCTTACCTGTTACACTTAATGAAACATAAGATTTTAATCAGTGTATTAGTTTTTGTAATATGGAAGAAATTCAATTTAAGGGGAGCAAATACACATGGTGGAATGGCAGAAATAATGAGGATTGTATTATTAAAAGGCTGGATAGAATTCTGTGTAATGACAGACTGCAGATGTATTTTAGATGATGGAAGTGGAACATCTAGCTAGGGATGGTTCAGATAACCACATAGTTAAAGCTTTTAGATTTCTTAATTTATGGCTGAAGGAAAAATCTTGTATAGAGGCGATAAATAAAAATTAGAACACAGAGATAGAGGAAAATCCATTTATAATGTTTCATCAGAAATTGAAGAACACAAAATCAGCTCTCATAAAATGGAGTAAAGAGAAATTTGATAATACATTCCAGGAAATTGCAACACCGGAAGATATTATCAAAGTAAGGGAAAAGCAATTTGAAGAGAATCCTTCTGGAGAAAATAGAGAAAACCTGTTCAAGGCACATGCTGAGATAAATATGCAACTTAAAAGGGAAGAAGATTTTTGGAGGCAAAAGTCAGGATTTGAATGGTTTAAAGATGGGGAGAGGAATACCAAGTTCTTCCATACAATTGTTAAAGAAAGAAAAAACAGACTTATGATTAGAAGAATTCAGAATGATGAAGGGGATTGGATGGAATATACACAATTCATAGCTGAGTCAGCTATAATTTTTTTCAGAGGCAGCTCATAAAGCAGTAGGATGCAGATGGCTTCTCTCTTTCAGAAGAACTTCCTAAACTAGTAAATGATGAGCAGAATGAAGAAATAATGAGAGTTCCAACTGAAGATTAAATCAAAGAAGCTATAATGGGATTGAATAGGAACAATACAGGAGGTCTTGATGGAATGACAGGAGTATTGTATCAAGATGCATGGGAGATCATTAAGAATGACATTTAGAGGATGGTTACGACATTCTTTTGTTGATTTCAATCACCCAGGTTTATTACCCATATTAATTTGGTATTATTACCAAAAAAGTTGGTAGTAAACATCTTTTATGATATGAGGCCTATATTATTTAGTAATTTTGTGAATAAAATCTTTTCAAGAATTATTCCTTAGAGAATTAAGGGTCTACTTCCTTAGTCGATATCACTAGAGCAGGCAAGATTTGTCCAAGGGAGGAGCATTGCTGAAAACGTTTTGGTGATGCAGGAAATTATTTCAGAAATAAGAAAAAGAGGTAAACCTCCAAACATGTTAATCAAGCAAGATTTGATGAAAGCTTATGACAGGGTGGAGTGGCTTTTTCTAACAAAAGTGTTGAGGTATTTAGATTTTTCTGAAGTTATAATATACATGGTGTACAGACTCTTGGAGAATAACTGGTACTCAACACTACTTAATTGTCAGCCTAAGGGTTCCTTCAAATCCTCAAGAGGATTGAAACAAAGTGATCCTCTATCACCTACCTTGTTTATAATAGCAGCAGAAGTGTTATCAATGAATTTAAAGGTTGTGATGCAGAAAAGAGAGTTTAAACTGTTCGGCATGCCAAGAGAAAGTCATAAATTAAATTATCTAGCTTTTGCTGATGATATGATCATCTTATGTAAAGCTGAGGTAAAAACATTACAGATGGTGATTGAAGCACTGGATAGGTATGAAGAGGTGTCAGGACAGAAGATAAACAAAGAAAAAAGTGCAATTTACTTGCACAAAAGTGTTTCAAATAGAGTTGGAGTAATGGCAGAGGTAGTTACTGGCATATTAAGGAAAGAATTCCCTTTCACTTATCTTGGATGCCCCATTTTTTTTACATGAGAAAGAAAAGACTACTATCAGCAGTTGATGAATAAAATAGCTAGCAAGCTGCAAACCTGGAAAGGAAAGCTTTTGTCATATGGGGGAAAGACAGTTCTAATTAAGCATGTCCTATAAAGCATCCCTATTCACTTTTTATCAGTGATGAACCCACCACTTAATGTGATGAGTTCCATTTAAAGAGTGTTAGCTCAATTCTTTTAGAGTAGTAAAATAGGGAAAAAAGAGAGACATCGGGTAAACTGGCAGACAGTGAGCTTACCACAGGAGGAAGGAGGGTTGGGATTTAGAAGGACAACAGATATCTCCATGGATCTCTTTTGTAAACTATGGTAGAGATTCAAAACTACGTACAATACATATTATAAAAAGGAGCATCCAAAATTGGTCATGTGGAAAAAAAGAGTAGGAGGTTCACAAGTGTGGAAAAAGATGTTATGTGCTAGAGACTTGGTGGAACACTTGATTGCATGGGAACCAAGGAAAGGGAATTCTAATATCTAGCTAGATAACTGGATGGTTCTAGGTGATTTATAATCTATGGTGGAGGAAACTTGTAATGAAGAAAGAGAGTATCAGTAAGTAAAGGAACTAGTAAAGGAAGGCACATGGAATGAGTTGGTAATCAAACATATTTTTGCAGAAGAGATTGCTGAGTATATTCTATATAAAGTAAAATCTCCAACAGACGAAGATAGGTACCTCCCCATATGGAGCATTGACTCAAAAGGAATTTTCACAGTAAAGTCAGTTTGGAAGTACATCAGAAATAAAGAGCATGAAAATACAACATATAAAAGTATTTGGATTAAGGGTTTGCCTTTTAAAATATGCTTTTTTATGTGAAGGTTGTGGAAAACCAGAATACCAGTGGATGATAATGTAAGAAGGTGGGGATGGAGAGACCCTTCAAATATTGGTGTTGTGAAAATCCTGCAGTGGAGACATTAGCCCATGTCTTTAGAAGATCTTTTTATGCTAATAGGACTTGATCCTACTTTTCTTCTTTTGCAGGTATAACTATTCAAGACTCGACTCTAAGAGGAACAATTTTTAGATTGTGGAATGCTGAGGTGAAATAGAGAGAACAACCATATTTTTATGCCTTACCAAGCATCATTCTATGGGAACTATAGATGAGAAGAAATAAGAAGAAGCATGACAACAAGGACACCATATGGCTGAGGATTATCTATAATATAACAAGGAATTTGAGGATGCTTTCGAAGGTAAGAAAACTAGCAGTCGAGTTTCCCAATGAATGGCCAGATATTATAAGGGATATTCATAAGCTGAAAGTTAAGATAAAGGTTACTAAAGTTATATAAGAGACGCCTATAGAGGGTTCGGTGAAGTACAACACAAATGGAGCAGTCAGAGGGGAAAAATGAGGAAGTTCATATGCCTTTTGCCTGAGAGATGAGAATGGAGATGTCCAATATGATAAAGGAGAACCACACCAGTATGCAGGCAGAGGAAAATGCTATTCTACAGGCATCTACACATTGCAAATACACACAATACAACAAAGTGATCATCCAGATGGATTCACTCATCATGAAGAAGGTACTAATAGAAGAGTGGCAATGCCTATAGAACATAGATAATATAGTCAGAAAGATAAAGCAACTCAAGGCAAGCAAGTGAAATATCATCAGATTTTTAGAGAGGGTAACCAACTAGCTGACTATTTTACTAACTTAGCAATAGATATAGGAGCATCCACTATTATAAGCTTTCATTAGCTAGAGAAAAGAGGAAAAAGCATCATCAACAATAATAAATGGTGGTGCCCATACTTACGAATTACACCATCAAAAGGATAAAGGGGCAGGGGAAGCTAAAGGTGAATAGTTCATATACAACATATTTACAATCCATGGACCCAACAAAAAGAGTGCATGTACTAATTAGTCTAAGCTACTCCAACCAACAAAAAGGACTCTCATCATCATGGGAGGGTATATGGGTGAATTTTAGCTTGATAAACCTGGAAATGAGGCTGTTAACCGAATACTCGTAGGTCCAAGCACGCCAATATCTTCATCCTTATGATATGTGTGAAGCACAAATAAGTGAAAGAATTACAATCAATAATACCAGATCCGAAAAATCAGAGAAAGAGAGAAGAGGGTTAGCTCACTTAGTTATAATAGCACTTCTCAGCTGACTAGATCCCTCATTACCATACAAAAAGCATTTCAACTTTCCATCCACAGAAGAACACAACTAAAGCAAGAGAAACAGCAACAGTTCAGTCATCTGGAAGTACTAAGAGAAGAATAGAGGAGAGGGTGTGTTACTTACTTTTGCAAACTACTAACATAAGGAAGCCATGGCACTGGAGGCACAACATTGATTACCAGAGCATCAGTCGAAGGAAGCTGAAATTGGTGAAGGAGATCTGCATTTCAGAGAGAGGCATAAAGAGAAGAGGATTTAGAAGCTCAGCATTTTTTTGGAAATCCTACTGTCACGACCCGAACCGGGGCCCTGGCCGTGATGAGTATTCCGAACCATCAAGGCCTAAAACACCCCTTATCTATTTGGTAATCATGCACAAGACTTCTATGAAAATAAATGCAGAAGATACACTATATAACGGAAACATGGACAAGAATCATATGAAAATAATAATGGGGAATAATGTCCTACAATCTCAATCAACATCTCTATAACGTCTGCGAAATCTCTACTACATGACTGAAATAAATATCTATTTGAAAACTGAGACAAGGCCCCCAGTAAACCCAAAACTAATAAGTGATAAATGAAACTACCAGATATCGGGCCTTTCGAAATATAGAAGGCTCATCAAGTGACTCTGCGAATCTGTCTGAGGAAATCTACTGATTTTCTGAACCCCTAGACTGTGCCTCCGAACCTGGGAGGGAAGGGGTTCAATACAAAAGTACTGGTATGCAAAGATATCAAAACAAAACATAATATTTTTACAAAATATTATTGAGAGCCATTATAAAGCAGTTTCATATAAAATCATTTGAAAACACATGGGCGTAATGTAATTGGTTTCAACAACAATGTAATGCAACTGAGCTAGGTGGAATACCCTACATATCATATTCACACCAACTGTAAAATCTCGGTTGCACCGAGATTAGAGTATAAGTGAGGGGAAGACACACAACATCACACAGCAGGGTGTCTCGACCCAATGGTAGTGCACAAGATCACAAAGTAGGGCTCCTGACCATAATCCCAATTTGGGAATAACATAAAGTCAGGTACGCAAGATCATAAAGCAGGGTACTAAATCCCCATATCGGCAAACATAGTTTCCAGCGATGAGCCCTTACACTCAAATGCCTTCTTCGAGTATCCACCTATCTCATGAAAAATCAATGCATTCAAATTTCATCTGTTTTAATCACGTATCATATTCTGTAGGGTATCATCATACCCAACTTGCAGTCATCAATATCACATCAACATGTGCATAATCATGTAAAGATCAAGATGCTTCATCATTTACAAGTAGTGAACAATAATCATTTCAAATTCATGCTCTCTTTTATTAGTCACAATAATATGTGGTATCAAAACATTATCATGGGAATTTGAAAGCAATTTATCATTCATATTTATCAAACTTTCATGGAAAATCTCAAATCACATATGCATGATTTCAACCATTGAAGTATATAGGCAAACAATTTCCATGACATTCAAAAAATGACTTAGAAATCATATTAAAAGCAAGCTATTAGCATTTTATTGAAAACCCCCATTTAAAAGCATGCATGTTCATAAAACTAAACCCATGATATTTTTTAGATAACCCCACGTACCTCTATATGCGAATATGATAGGTGCTTCGTGAAGCCTATGTTGCGTACATTCCAAATCTTCAATTTGTTTTGGAAATCCATGGTTGAATCTTAAACTACTTGGGTTTCTATTTTGAAACTCTAGAGAGAGTTCTTGAACAATTTTGATGAATGAAGGTGTATTTTGGGGTCTTTGGGAACTGAATTTTGTGTTTATGGCTAAATAAGGGTGGAAAAAGGACCATTTTGCCCCAAAAACAGAGTTTAAGTCACTTGAAACCTTTACATAGGCGTCGCCTATGCTATCCACCTATGTTTACATAGGTGCCACCTATGCTATCACCTATATTTACATAGGCGCTGCCTATGCTATCGCCTATATTTTCCAGGGGCCATGTGCGATTGGTTAGGCGATGCATACTACTTTGAAAGGCCATAACTTCTTGCCCGGGTGCCGGATTTCAGCAAAATTAGTATTGTTGGAAAGCTAACTCGAAGACCTATCATTTGACACATAGTAGTCTCTCTAATTCGACATATACAGAGAGTTATGATTGATGGAAGCTGACACAAATTACAACGTCCACTAAAACTTAATCAATCGAAATAGTTTCAACTCGTCCTTGAGTTGAAGGACCTTTATGGTCTAAATTCAAGCTTGAATGTATTCACATACTACACAAATAATTAACATGCCATATTGTCATAGGATTTATGGCTTCGGGATTATCAACGCATCAGAATCATGGTCTATATTGTAGCCCGAAATGCGGGGCATTACATTATCTCCCCCTTGGATTATTCGTCCCCGAATGATGGATAGAATTTCAAAGTCTTAAGGGTATGGGATAACGCAGACATGATATGTTCCCTAAGAAAGAATACACTGATCGGAAACATGACTATAAGATTGGAACTACTGATGTTTTAAATGCTTATGCCGGACATACATATCCGAGGCATGGATTACACAACTGAAGCGACTCATAGGCTGAATTCTCATAATGAATCATACATATCTGATGCATGGATTTGTTACTTAATTGTTCTTATGAACGCAGAACTGAATACACTGATAAGCTGAACTTTTCTATTGAACATGCATTTCTAATGCATGCATATCTGACTGAACTGACATATGACGTATGACTGAATACGCAATGATAAATGGTGCGAAGCTTGTAATAAAAATCTATGCATACAGCTGAATGGGGTATCTCCCCCTTGGGACCCTATGTCCCTCTTGAATGCTCAATTCACTAAGATACTCGAAAAATTGAGGCGATGCACAGGGCACATATGAATTGAATGATAACTAAATATCTGGAATCTGAATTTAATGCGTGATGCATGAACTGGGCTATACTCGTAACTACTGGTATACTCTATCTTGGAATAGTAGCATGCTTGAGATTTTGAGTAGCATGAATAAGTGCAAAGATAAGAAAACAAGTCATGCGAATCTGACTGCTAAACTAACTTATTAGCCATACAGACTAAATTATACTACAGCCTCATACTTAACTGGAGTATCTCTTCAGCATAATTCTCTAAAGAAATTCTAGCGGTAATAGGGAGCCATGAATCTTGGGTATGGATTACACAAGACATCCAACTGAGGAAATCACAACATTGACACTACTCTGCAGTCTGAAATATAGACATATAACTCCTAAATTAGGATAGAATTTTCAGACCTTTGGCAATATAGCTTCTTACTTTCAGGCTTAACGCACATCCCGAATATTCCTTAACTATACTATTCCCTATAAATATCATATTCATTCAACTCAGCTTAAAATTCTCATCTGAGCATTGACAAATCTTTCTACTAATGTCGAAAATAACTTAATCCCTTCGCCGTGATCAAGCCTAACTCTAAGTCACAAAAAATACAACATACCAGACCATGCTATTATTCTAAACCATATGATGCAATCTTCTATATCTCCTTTAAAGATCAGATCCTAAGTATAACATGCCTCACCATTCAATGACTACAGTGAACTCTTAATATGAAGTCGCTAATGCATATTGCGACCTTCCACTACAATCCTAAAATGTCATTCAAGCCTAATTTATAACACATGTTAACTCCAAGGCAATCACCCATAAATACATACTTCACATAGTTTCTAAAATATTATCAATATAACTACCATACGCTATCCTAAAAACATACACACACCAACTTCTCCACTAACCATCATATGTATCAAAGACTTGGTCCCAAATCTTACTTCATACTTATGGCCTTATCTAAACAACCATACTATGATCTTCCATCAACAAGAGCATTTACATCATCACCACTATCATTGCATAGGAAGGGTCACTAAAAGGTTAAAACATAAGACTCTCAAGCATGAAAAGATCTTTATATGGGACTGAGCACACTATAAAAAGTGAGTACATGAGTCAAGAGTTGCATGACCTCAACTAGAGTTCATAACATAAGGAATGTGATTCTGAGTACTTGAATGAACTGGAACTCATTATCTTGGAACTGGAAGAGTACTTGACTCTCTATCATATACCGGAATCATGAACTATGATCACAAAACTAAATCGTAAGGCATGAGTAAGAATCTGGATAACTAAAAAAAATACTGAGGTAGGAATGGGTTGAGATCCACCCTTACTTTCTGATGTTCTAAATCATACTGCATCACTACTAGAATTTGAGAGCCTTACTTGGTCATTCGTTCTATCATCTCCCCCTCATCTTCACGTCATCATCTAGAGTTTGGGAGATCCTTTACCAGATTCTAATTGAACTACACTTACTGCACAATAGGGTCTGACAAAAAAATGACAATGCATGCATATCATAGAACTTAACCCGAATGACTACCTTCTGGGATACATTAGTTTGCACACTTATTTCTATCGGTTCAACCTTCAAAACTCAAACTTAGATTCTAACACTTAACATGGATATCACGAAGCCTTTGATGAACCAAACCACTTTCGACATAGCGTACTAATATCGCGACTCCCAACTTATGCCTCATTATTATGAGAATCAAGACCATATAAAAGGCTCAACATTATCAATCAAAATTCTTTAACCTAACTATTTAGAACCCATATAACATCTACTAGTCTTTCCCCATCTAGTAACTCAACGGTACTACTAGCCACACACAATATGTAATAGCCTTAGAAAGAATGCCACAACTTTATGTCACCCTAAGCATACTTCTACATCACACATACAATATCATACATCACTACGAATCAAATAAACTTAATCTATTGCATGCACCATTCAAGCCTATTAGATCATTTCTATACAACTAGTATTCATTAACCAAGAAATCTTCACATCCTCCTCCATGAACATCAACTATTCAAACTTAATATCTAGTGATATGCATGATTTACAACCCAATCTTACATAAAATTTTCACTTGGAAACTATAAATAAACATCACAAAACACTAGTGCACTAGAACTTCATAACCACAATAATCGATCATGTCCTAACGGTTTTTCTTATCATAATCCATTAGCATGTACTATTTCAGCACCTCAAGCCTACTAATTTAATCCCACAAAACATGCATCATCAAACTTTTACCATTATTTACCACCATACCATTTAAATTCAAGCCTATAGTTTAGTATCAATCATCTACCACCAATGAAGAATGCAACATAATATAAATGCACTAATCCATCAAATTGGTACATTCTACCCAAATATCTCAAAAATCTATGACATACCTTCTCACAAGTAGCACTAGTTTACAACTACCAATGAAAAGAGGGTTAAGGGGGTTAAAGCCTTATAATAGACATGTCAACCTTATCCTTATATTATAACCCCGTACAATCGTATCTACTTATACTGCTTTCTCACATAACAATTACTTACCCAAGCATACATTTACACTACCTCCAAAGTCCGCAACAACCATGAGTCTATACTTATAACCTACTGGCTAATTTGGCCATTTTCATACTTTAAGCAAGGATAATTCACCTCGCCTAATAACTTCTTCTCTATATTATACTAATAAACTGACACATAAGAACGAATTATCTTTTTACTGTCCTAATCTCATGCAACCAGATTCAGCTATACATACATTAAACCTGCACAAGAACAACAAGTTGGAAAATAAGTTGCTAGTGAATCGAAATAGGCCTCATATGGCTTCACTAGACTTTGATTTTGTATTTTGAACAAGAAAATGGGATGAATTACAAGTCAACTATGCTAGTGAATCGAAAGAGCCCCACACGGCTTCACTACACTTTATTTTTCAACAACACTTTGATGATAATATTTCATGAGATAGAGATTTAATACACAATTTTCAATGAACTAAGAATACACATCTTATGCTGTAGAAATAAAATTGGAGTCAAACACTTCCTTCATGGACTACCATACTGTCCACACATGCTGCTAGCTACCAGATTAGTTTATCACTATAAAGGGGTAAATCATCCTCACTCTGACTTCTAACTTTGTGACTTCACACCACCAACTTCTAGGTCTAATTTCATTACCAATAGGTCATGACAACAACACTTTAACACACACTACTATTCGAGTGGAAATATAGTTCCAACATTCTGCTATACCTTATTATCTCTGAAGCATGACATTGGCAACATAAGTTTTGAAAAAAACTGTATACACTTAATAATGCAGGCTGAAAGTATGATTTCATCAAAATCAAGGTTCACACTAGAACCAACACACTCTGAAGCACTAACGGACTCTTCTCAATGCCTTGCAAAAATCTTATATGATTCAATCAGAACGAACCATACCATTGTGGGACTCTTCTGTACTTGAATCGGCTCAATGATGAGACATACCTGAGAATGTCCGAGTAAGAAAAGAATTGGGATGACTGTTACTTTCGTATAGGCGACACCATAACACGAATTTGAGTATGAAATAGGAATATTCTGACTCTATTGCACGAACTAGAAATGAAGAAAGATAGATATTCCAAAACGTCTAGTAGCCTCCTACTTACAAGTATGGCGCGCTACACACCCATAAACAAGACTCTACCCGACGTGATTTCACAAATACCCTGGGACCATGAACCGTGCTTTGATACTAAGTTTTCCATAACCCGAACCGGGGCCCTGGCCATGACAAGTATTCCGAACCATCAAGGCCCGAAACACCCCTTATCTATCTGGTAATCATGCACATGACTTATATGAAAAAAATACGGAAGATACACTATATAATGGAAATATGGACAAGAATCATATGAAAACAATAATGGAGAATAATGTCCCACAATCTCAATCAACATCTCTATAATGTCTATGAAATCTCTACTACATGACTGAAATAAATATCTATCTAAAAATTGGGACAAGGCCCCTAGTAGACCCAAAACTAATAAGTGATAAATGAAACTGCCAGATATCAGGCCTTCTGAAATATAGAAGGCTCACAAAGTGAATCTGCAAATCTGTTTGAGGAAATCTACTGATTTTTATGACCCCTAGACTGTGCCTCAGAACCTGGGAGGGAAGGGGGTCAATACAAAAGTGTTGGTACGCAAAGATATCAAAACAAAACATAATATTTTTATAAAATATAGTTGAGAGCCATTATAAAGAAATTTCATATCAAATCATTTGAAAACACATGAGCGTAATGTAATTGGTTTCAACAATAATGCAATGCAGCTGAGCTAGGTGGAATACCATACATATCATATTTACACCAACTGTCAAACCTCGGTTGCCGCTGAGATTAGAGTATAAGTGAGGGGAAGACACACAAGATCACATAGCAGGGTGTCTCGACCCAATGGTAGTGCACAAGATCACAAAGCAGGGCTCATAACCATAATCCTAATTTGGGAATGACATAAAGTTAGGTACGCAAGATCACAAAGCAGGGTACCAAATCCCCATATCGGCAAACACGGTTTTTAGCAATAAGCCCTTACACTCAAACGTCTTCTTCGGGTATCCACCTATCTCATGAAAAATCAATGCATTCAAATTTCATCTGTTTCAATCACGTATCATATTCTGTAGGGTATCGTCATACCCAACTTGCAAGTCATCAATATCACATCAACATGTGCATAATCATGTAAAAATCAAGATGCTTCATCATGTACAAGTAGTGAACATGTATTATCATAATCAAGCATAATCATGTGCATAATCATATTCTGTAGGATCTAAGTTTGCATCAGCAAAATATAGTGCCCTTAAGACGTCAGTAAATAAATAATATGTATTAGTATAAAATAGACAGAATAACAGTTGGACATGTGCAAAATTTGATATGAATCAAAGATAAAATAAAGAAGTATGAGCTAACAAGTAACACATATATGATATGAAATTGTAACCTATGCACCAACCTTATTAATTTATCATATAATGCCTCTGAAAGCGTTCATTATAATATAGAGCCTATGATTTGATTAGATGATGTATTTAACCTATATGTAATATCGATGATCACAATATGGTCTGTCAAAGGCAACCTGAGGTAAGTATAAAACATGTGTTCCTCAAATACTCATTCCTATAAAGTTATACGTAAAACTATAATCGTAGCCTGATGTAGGGTACATCTCCCAAGGGATCACTATGAGGGTCTTCCCATAGGCCATAAAGCCATATGTTGGCTCAAGTCAGGGGAAACTAGTGCTTGATATTCCAACTGAATCCAAAAACAAATGATTCCCTAAAGGCGGGTATGCCCCAATGTTTGGGCTCACTATAATGGTATTTCTCGATATTATGCATAGAATCACGTTGTCCAGATGTGCCAAGCAAAAAAGTACCCTCCCATCATTAATGTTTATCAAATAATGCCTTAAAGGCCTATAACTATGGTAATGATCATTTAGCTAATAGCTGTAAGTGCAACCATGCTATTGTTATTTACTTTCATTCCAAACGTATGATATATATATATATATGGCCTAAGAACTTTAAGTAATGAAGCTTATGATAATATGGAATATTATGAAGACTTGACATAGAGAGAGCAAGATAGATACATATAAGCTTGATAATAGAAGAGGGAGCACTATTTAAGACAAATAAGGATTCCATTATCATATTTTATGAGGACTAAACTAACGTTGATAGCAAGGAGAACATGACGTAGGGTAGTGCATTAATGGTGAGGGAAGGTTTTGCAATACATACTTTGTGATTTACTAGCTATGATAGTATCCCGAGCCTCAAATAATTTAACTCGTGATAGTGTAGCAGTTATCCTTTCAACCACTAATTCAAACTATCTGATAGGCAGTCCACTAGCTACATAGATAACATATACATTGATTAATGATCCATAGGTGTATTAATAATTTATTCGAGTATCATTACTTATACCCAAAATTAATTGAATTTCTTAATAAGATTTTGGAATGAATTCTTTAATATCCAACTTATAGAATCCAATAACCAACCTGCGCAACTGATAGGGGATTTAAAATATCCCACTCTTATCATACAACTTTTTTCTTTTTCTCAAAAACTCTAATTAATCAAACCCAGTTCAAGAACTAGTACCAAGACTCAAATTAACTATCCCTAAATACTTATCTATACTAAATTCAAGAAAAGGGCTAGAGAATTAACCTCTTGGAATTCAATTCCAATTATAGATTTTATAAATCAATTCTTGAAATCTCTTAAGGCTGCGATAAAATTCTTTAGCTTATATGCTACTTAAGGCCACAGATATCTCTCCTCCGTTAAATTTTCCCTCCTAGATTCCTTAAAATTATTTTTTATTTGTTGATATCACAAATGAAAGATGAAAAATAGAGGAGTAACTAGTTTGTTCTTAAAAACCCATTTCCAGTGAACTACTCCTACTCTCTCTTTTAAACTTATTATTAATTTAAGGAAATTATTTAAAGAAGTGCCCCCACCAATTCACATTAATAATAATAAATGTAAAATGACATAAAGAGATATTAATTAATTATTTTATCCCTATAGGCATCCAAGATTGAGATAATAATTATACATACCCTACTCTTCATAACCTTAGTGTTATGATTCTCTATAATATTAACTTAGACTCAATATATTTTGAGATGCTACAATCTCCCCCACTTAGAATCATTCATCCTCGAATGATGCTTATAGCTTTCTTTTCATTCCATACCTATTCAAGACATCCTTAAAATTAGTTAATCAATTTTGATCTCACTTTATCCCATCATAACTCCATAAAATTTGACTAACTCTCAAAATTTTAAAATTTTTTGATAGAGATTCCTTTGTAAATAGGCCTATAAAAAAACTGTTGTAAGACCCTAAAAAAATTTTAGCTTAATTCAGTCTTTTTAAGCTTGCTAAGGGGTCCCAAACTTAAAAAATTCTAGCTAAGTATTCAAACTTAGTGTTATTTTTGCCTTGAAAAGTTAAAAATATTATTTTGCGACCTTTCCGTCTATTAAATATTGATATTTGAGTTAATTCATGATCATGAATATCAATAGGTGTTCTCGGGCAAGTTTTAGATTTTTCAGACCTCGTTTGAAGAACCTTTGGAATCCTAAACCAGTAAATCAATGCGATCTTGACATGTCGCATCGGCTATCGCATTGATAAATATTTTTCCCAGCTCCTAGCGTCTAATTTCAGTGAACCAATGCAGACTCGATGTGGCGCATTGGCTATCACGTCGATGCCAACAATGTGGCACGTCGGCCTGTGCATCGATGGTTCAGTTTATAGTCATTTAAAAGCCGCATACTCAGGGTTAATTAAGTCTTTTTCCCATGCCCTTCATACCCCATAACATGAAATTTATCCCTCTTTTAGCAAGTTATATTCATTATTTCACAAATTACTCAAGAACCAAAACCCTAGGTAAATTAAATTCAAATTCAAGGCTCAAGATTCCACCATTAATTTTCCAGAATTCACCAAATGAGGTATCTAAAGTGTTCATCCAAAGGTTCTTTCCACCCTTGGAGTCCAAGAAACTCTTTTAAAGTTCACGTAGAGTGATTTTATTATTTTCGTGATTTAAATTAAAGTGTATTCATGATTTATTGCAAGATTCATGTAAAGTTAATTGATTTGTGTGCTTTATCATGTGAATACATACTGAAACTCTTGGAATTGTGTAATTAGAATTGAATTATGATTCCTACACATTGTGTTAGTATTATGTGCATATATTATGCCCCACAAGTGTTTGTTGAATTGTCCATGTAAGTTGAATAGTGAAATTATATCATGTTAGCATGTATGCAAGTTCATGTCATGCAGGTGTTTGCTTGAATGCCCAAATGAATGAATGATAACTAAGCAGTTAGTTACCATGTCTCAAGATTATGCCATGTCTTTTAAGTTTATGCTATCGAGTCTTGGGGGTATTTAATACCTGACAATTTAGCTTCTTGTCTAGAGCCATGGTCAGTCATAAAGTAGAATCAGTCATATCTCGATCAGTAGAATTCTGTCCATTACATAACGTAGGAAAACTCAGTGAACTCAGAATCAGTCCAGTTCAGCTCAGTAAAATTAGTTCAGTTCAGTTATATAGTATGATTAGTAATAGTTCAGTCTAGCCTAGTACATTTTAGAATTCAGTCCAGTGTTTATTCAGTTAAGAGTAGGATTCAGCACCGAGTGGACCAAAGGATGAGGACTCACCTACCTATAGAAGGTAAAATCCTTAGAAGCAGTCCTTACATTCAAGAACTACGTTGCCAGCGTAGGTTGAGATATCAACCTAGCAGTTAAGGGTTGATGAAGTAATCTACCTACCAGTTAGGGTACTACTATTCTCATTCAGAGTACCTATCAGATGAGGGTGACTCAACACTTGTCCTTACCCGTGGCACGATATTGACACCCTTACAACTCGGGTTATAGGTTGGACCCCAAATTAGTTAGTAAAGGTTCAAGTCGGTTAGATAATTACTTCCTACAGTCTCAGTTTCAGATTCAGTCTCAGTATGGAAATTAGTTCAGTTTCCTAGATTCAGGACTGTCAAACCCAGTCATTCAGCTTAGTACATGACTCAGTATAGTTCCAAAGAATGAAGACTATCAGATACAGTCATTCAGTTGCCAGTAATCTAGTATTCAGTGTTATTACAATCCCAGTATAGTTTATATATTCATGCATGTACTCTCATTCACTCGTACTCATGATATTCAATTACTATTGTTCATGTATATGAACCCATGTATTTCAGCCCGCCTCACTGAGCATACCAGTACATTTAAAGTACTGGCCTATGCTTTTCTTTTGTGCTATGATGTCTTATATCACAAGTTCAGACGCACGGGCTCCCGATCACCCTTAGAAGTTTAGATTCTCAGCATACAGAGTTAGTGGTGAGTCCTCATAGTTTGAGGTCATGATCATTTATTTTAGTATTTTAGTTCATTTTCAGTAGTCGGAGTTAGTTGGGAACTTATCCCATCAACTCCACAGTTCATACAGTTTAGAGACTTTTCAGACTAGAGTATTTTCAGATAGTTGTTAACTTTTCAGTGTTTATGTTCAGTTTTTGTATTGTGAAACCATATTCAGTATTAATTTATAGTATTGAACCTTATGGCCAGTTTTTTGCCTAATTTTTGCATATTTCCATATTATTGTTATTCAATTATTATGAATGGTACCAGTCATAGGTTAGCTTGTGGTTCTTCGAGATTATGAGCACCGTGTAGCATCCGGGGTACAAACTCTGTGTGTTACAAACTTGGTATCAAATACTTAGGTTCAATAGAGTCCTAGGAAGTATGAAAGCTATATCTAGTAAGTCTTGTACATAGATGTGTTGCGTACCATACTTATGGATAGAAGGCTATGAGATGTTTTACGAAAAGTTTCCCTTCTTTCAGTATTCATGTCGTACGAGTGAGAATGAGATCCAGTTAAACT
Source organism: Capsicum annuum (assembly GCF_002878395.1). Lineage (NCBI taxonomy): Eukaryota > Viridiplantae > Streptophyta > Magnoliopsida > Solanales > Solanaceae > Capsicum > Capsicum annuum. The sequence continues at coordinate 112,214,857 of NC_061120.1, read as the reverse complement.
CTCAGTCTAATCCTCTCTTCAATTTATAGAAATATGCCTCCAAAGAAGACTAAGAAAAGAGGAACAGAAGACCAGCCAGAACTCTAGCCCATCCATCCAGATCCACTAGATGAACACGTCTCCCACACTGAGTTCAGAGCAGTATTCACCACCCTAGCTCATTCTGTGAAAGCCCAGAATAAACACCTATCTTTCATTTTACCTAACCCAATGGCCAATACTACTGCTTCCAGGATTTGGGACTTCACCTGAATAAACCCTCCATCGTTTATCGAGTTAAAGTCTAATGAGGACCCTCAAGAATTTCTTGATTAGGTGCAGAAGGTTACTGGTATTATGGGGGTGACCACGATTGAAAGTGCTGAGTTGGTTACATATCAGTTGCAGGATATGGCTCACTCATAGTTTAAATAGTAGAAAGTAGAAAAGGCTGTAGATGCAGGGCCCATAGAGTGGGAGGAGTTTGCCACTGCTTTTCTGGATAGGTTTTTCCAACTGAAGTTGAGAGAAGCAAAGGTTCTAGAATTTATCAATATGAAGTAGAGAAATATTGCAGTGAAAGATTTTTATCTCAAGTATACTCAATTAGCTAGATATACTCCTCATGTAGTGGCAGATATTAGATCTCAAATAAGTAAGTCTGTGTCAGGGGTGTCTAGTAGCGTGGTTAAGGAGTGTAGGACTACAATGCTTATTAAGGAGATGGACATATCCAGGATCATGATCCATGCTCAGCAGATAGAAGAGGCTAAGAATAAAAAGAAGGTGAGGGAAAGCAAGAGAGCAAGAACAAGTAGTGTTACCGGTATGTTACAAGTTTTTCATTTGCATGTTTATGCTTTGTTATATCTAGGAGCTTCTTTGTTCTTTGTTACACCATATATAGGAGTTAATTTCGGAGTCAGTCTTAAAATTCTAGTAGAGCCTTTCTCAGTCTTTACCCCAGTGGGTAAATTTATCATAGCCAGGCGGGTATACAGGAACTGCTCGATTATGATATCTCAGAAAATTACTTCAGCAGATTTAGTCGAATTAGAGATGACTGATTTTGATGTCATTCTCGACATGGATTGGCTTCATTCTTGCTATGCCTCAGTTGACTGCAGAAATAGAATTATCCAATTTTAGTTTCTGAACAAACCCGTCCTAGAGTGGAGGGGTAGTACTTAAGCACTTAAGGTTCAACTTATTTCTTAACTTTTGTCTAGAAAAATGATATATAAGGGATGTGTCTACCATCTCGTTTGAGTCAAGGACTCTAGTTCAGAAACCGCTATTCTTGAGTCAGTGTCAGTAGCATGTGAATTCCCAGATGTGTTTCCCGACAATCTTCCTAGAGTTTCTCTCAAAAGGGAAATTGATTTTGGAATCGATCTTCTTCCAGATACGCAACCCATATCTATTCCGCCATATAGAATGGCTCCGGTAAAAATCTAAGAATTAAAAGAGCAGTTAAAGGATCTCCTATATAAGGGATTCATCAGACCCAGTGTGTCCCTGTGGGGCACACCAGTTTTATTCATCTATAAGAAAGATGGTTCCATTAGAATATGTATTGACAATCGCCAGTTAAATAAAGTCATGGTCAATAACAAGTATCCACTACCTAAAATTGATGACTTGTTTGACCAACTTCAGGGTGTCAGTTACTTCTCTAAGATGGACCTTAGATCAGGCTATCATCAACTCAGAGTCACGGAGTGTGACATCCCAAAAACAGCTTTCAGAACTCGGTATGGTCACTTCAAATTCTTAGTCATGTCCGTTGGTCTTTCCAATGCCCCACAGCTTTCATGGACTTGATGAACCGTGTGTTCAGGCATTACTTGGACATATTCGTCATAGTCTTCATAGATGACATTCTCATCTACTCCTGCAGTGAATATGATCACGCAGACCATCTCAAAATAGTATTATAGACTCTTAGAAATCATTACTTATTCACTAAATTCAGTAAGTGCAAATTTTGGTTAAGGTCAATAGCTTTTCTCGACCATATAATTTCCAGTGATGGCATTAGAGTTGATCCCCAAAAGACCAAAGCAGTAAGAAACTGGCCCAGGCCCATCACTCCGTCAAATATCAGGAGTTTCTTAGGTTTGGCTAATTATTATCGGTGGTTCGTTGAGGGATTTTCATCTATTGCATCCCTTATATCCAGATCAACTCTGAAGAAAGTCAAATTTTAGTGGTCAGATTTTTGTGAGAAGAGTTTTAAGGAGTTGAAGACCTGACTCACTACAACTCCAATTTTGACCTTACCAGACGACTTTATGGTATATTGTAATGCTTCCAAAGTTGGATTGGGGTGTGTTCTGATACAGAGAGGCAAGGTCATAGCCTATGCCTCTGGCAGCTTAAACCCTATGAGAAAAACTATCCTACTCATAATCTTGAGCTAGCAGCAGTATTGTTTGCCTTAAAGATTTTAAGACACTATTTATATGGTGTGCACGTTGATGTGTTCACAGACCATAAGAGTCTGCAGTATGTGTTATCTAAAAAAAACCTTAAATTCCACTAAAGAAGGTGGTTAGAGCTATTGAAAAACTATGACATGAGTGTTCTATATCATCCGGACAAGGCTAATGTCATGGCCGACGCTCTCAGTAGAATGTTTATGGGTAATTTTGCTCATGTCAAGGATAGTAAGAAGAAGTTAGCTCAGGAAGTTTATCATCTAGCCTGACTAGGTGTCCGCTTAGTCGATTCAGTAGAAGATAGTGTATGGGTGTAGAGTAGTTTAGAATCATCCCTAGTTTCTAAAGTGGATAAAAAGCAGGATATAGATCCCAGTCTAGTTAAGTTGAAAAAATCAGTCAGAGATCAGAAGGTAGAGGTTTTCTCTCAAGGTAGAGGTTTTCTCTCAAGGGAGAGATGGGGTTTTGTGTTTTCTGGGTCGACTATGTGCAGGCATAGATGACTTGAGAAAGCGAATTCTTACAAAAATGCATGGTGTGCGCTACTCTATTCATCCAGGGGCCACTAAGATGTACCATAATTTATGGGAGATCTATTGGTAGAGTGGGATGAAGAGAGATATTGCAGAGTTTGTGGCTAAGTGCTCGACATGTCAGCAAGTTAAGATTGAGCATCAGAATCCTAATGGGTTTATGCAGGAGTTCAACATTCCTACCTGGAAATGAGAAGAAGTGAACATGGACTTTGTGATGGGTTTGCCTCGTACTCGTCATCAACATGATTCGGTTTGGGTCATTATAGGCAGGATGACCAAACTAGCTCATTTCCTACTAGTCCATACCTCTTACTCAGTCGAGGATTACGCCAAACTCTATATCAGGGAGTTGGTCAGATTGCATGGTTTTTTATTTTCCATCATCTCAGATAGAGGTACCAAGTTCACCTCTCATTTCTAGAAAGCATTCCAAAAGGGTCTTGATACCCGAGTTCACCTCAGTACAACTTTTCACCCTCAGATAGATGGTCAAGCGGAAAGGACCATTTAGAATTTAGAGGATATGCTGCAAGCATATGCGATAGATTTTAAAGGTAGTTGGGATGACCACTTGCCTTTGATTGAGTTCGCATACAATAACAACAATCATTCCAATATTCAGATGGCTCCGTTTGAGGTACTTTATAGGAGGAGGTGTAGATCTTCCATTGGTTAGTTTGAAGTGTGTGAGGCCATAATGGTAGGGCTTGACTTGGTATTTGATACCTTAGAAAAAGTCCAGTTAATCAAGAAAATACTTAAGACAACTCAGAGCTGATAGAAATCGTATGTAGATATGCACAGAAAGGATCTCGAGTTCGAGATTAGTGACTATGTGTACTTGAAAATCTCTCCTATGAAAGGAGTGAAGCATTTTGGCAAGAAGGGCAGTCCCTGATATGTTAGTCCTTACTGAATTCTCATCCATTTCAGAAAGGTAGCTTATAAGCTTGAGTTGCCTTCAGATCTATCTTCAGTCCATCCAGTTTTTCATGTCTCCTTACTAAAGAAATGCATAGGTAACCCATCAGCTGTAGTCCCCATAGAGGGCATAGATGTTCAGAACAGCCTCTCTTACGAAGAGATTCCCGTCAAAATACTTAATTATCAGATCCGCAGACTGAGGAAAAAAGAAGTCCCTCTAGTCAAAGTTTTTTGGTGGAATCAGTCCGTTGAGGGAGATACTTGGGAAGTAGAAGTAGATATGCAGACCAAGTATCCTCACCTCTTTTCCGTAAACTCAGATTCAGCTCAAGGTAATAGTCTTCCTTAAGTTTATTCAGTTTCATGCTCATATTTTCCATTACGAACTTGGTATTAGTTACTATTGAATATTCAGTCATATTTTTAGGAGTCAGTTCAGTTACGTACTCATGCATCAGATATACATGTTTAGTATGAAATTCAGTATGTCAGTAATGATAATCAGATAATATTGTTTCAGGTGTTCATGTTCAGTAAGTAAGTTTAGTCTACCAATATTCTCAGCTTAGTCAGTTTCATTCGAGGACGAATGTTCCCAAGGGGGAGATAATGTAAGATCCCGCAAAATTCATAGCTTAATTCAGTCCTTTTAAGCTTGCTAAGGGGTCACAGTCTTAGAAAATTCTAGCTAAGTATTCAGACTTAGTGTTATTTTAGCCTTTGAAAGTTGAAAATCTTATTTTGTGACTTTTACGTCCATTAAATGTTGATATTTTAGTTAATTCATAATCAGGAATATCAATAGGTGTTCTCGGGCAAGTTTTGAATTTTTCGAACCTCATTTGAAGCACCTTTGGAATCCTAAACTAGTGAATCAATGAAATCTTGATGCGTCGCATTGACTATCACGTAGATAAATGTTTTCCCCAGCTCCCAACATCCAATTCTAGTGAACCGATATGGACTCGACGCGGTACATTGGCTATCACATTAATGATAACGACGCGGTGCAACGACCAGCCCGTCGATGGTTCAGGTTATAGTCATTTAAAATTCATGTCATCAGGGTTAATTAAGTCTTTTTCCCGTGCCTTTCATCCCCCATAACATGAAATTTAACCCTCTTTTAGCAACTTATATTCATTCTTTCACAAATATCTCAAGAACAAAAACCCTAGGTGGATTAAATTCAAATTCATGGCTCAAGATTCCACCGTTAAATTTCCAGAATTCACCAATTGAGGTACTTGAAGTATTCATCCTAGGGTTCCTTCCACCCTTGGAGTCCAATAAACTCTTTTAAAGTTCATGTGGAGTGATTTCAGGATTTCCATGATTTGAAGTAAATTGTATTCACGATTTATTTTAAGATTCATGTAGAGTTAATTGATATTTGTGCTTTGTCATGCGAATCCATGATGAAACTCTTGGAATTGTGTAATTGGAATTGAATCATGATGCCTACAGGTTGTGTTGGTATTATGTGCATATATTGTGCCACACAAGTATTTGATGAATTGTCCATGTGAGTTGAATAGTGAAATTATATCATGTTAGCATGTATACAAGTTCATGTCATGTAAGTGTTTGCTTGAATGCCCAAATAAATGAATGATGACTAAGTAGTTAGTTACCATGTCTCAAGTTTATGCCATGTCTTTTAAGTTTATGCTATTGAGTCCTGGGGGTATTTAATACCCGACAACTTAGCTGCTTGTCTAAAGCCATGGTCATTCATAGAGTAGAATCAGTCATGTCTCGATCAGTAGAATTCAGTTAGTTACAAAATGTAGGAAAACTCAATGAACTCAAAATCAGTCCTACTCAGTTCAGTAAAATCAGTTCAGTTCAGCTATACAGTATGATCGATAATAGTTCAATCTAGCCTAGTACAGTTTAGAATTCAGTCCAGTGTCTATTCAGTTGGGAGAAGGATTCAACATTGAGAGGACCCAAGGATGGAGACTCACCTTCCAGTATAGGGTGAAATCCTTAGAAGCTGTCCTTGTGTTCCAGAACTACATAGCTAGAGTAGGTTGAGACATCAATTTGCCAGTTGAGGGTTTATAAGGTGATCTACTTGCCATTTGAGGGTTTATAAGGTGAGCTACTTGCCAGTTGAGGGTACCACCATTATCGTTCAGAGTACCTGCTAGATGAGGGTGACTCAGCACTTGTCCTTACCTGTGGCACAATATTCACACCCTTCCAACTAGGGTTACAGGTTGGACCCCAAATCAATTAGAAAAGGGGTATATCGGTTAGATGATTACTTTCCGCAGTCTTAGTTTCAGATTCAGTCTCAGTATGAAACTTAGTTTAGTTTTGCAGATTCAGGACTGCCAGACCCAGTCACACAACCCAGTATGGGACTTAGTATAGTTCCACAGAATCAAGATTATTAGATATAATTATTCAGTTACCAGTAATCCAGTATTCAGTGTTATTATGATCTCAGTACAGTTTACATATTCATGCATGTACTCCTATTCAGTCCTACTCATGATTTTCAGTTAGTATTGTTCATGCATATGAAACCATGTATTTCATCCTGCCTCACTGAGTATACCAGTATATTCAAAGTACTGACACATGTTTTTCTTTTGTGTTAGGATGTCTTATATCATAGTTTCAGACGCATGGGCTCCCGAGCATCCTTAGCAGTTCAGATTCTAAGCATACAAATTTAGTGGTGAGTCCTCATAGTTTGAGGACGTGATCATTTATTTCAGCATTTCAGTTCATTTTAAGTATTCAAAGTTAGTTGGAGACTTGTCTCATCAACTCCACAGTTCATACAGTTTAGAGGCTTTTCAGACTAGAGTATTTTCAGACAGCTGTTCATTTTTTAGTATTTATGTTCAATTTTGGTATTATGATACCATATTCAGTATTAATTTATAGTATTGAACCTTATGGCCAGTTTTTTGCCTAATTTCTGTATATTTCCATATTATTGTTATTTAGTTATTACAGCAGGTACCAGTCATAGGTTATCTTGTGGACCTTCGGGATTATGAGCATCGTATAGCATTTGGAGTATAGACTCGGGGTGTTACACTTGTCAACTAGACAAAATACATCAGAATATACTTCATAGATCATCACAAAAAGTATAGTTCTCAACAGGTAATACAGGAGGAGCCTCTTGGTCTTAAACTCAATAAATAGTACACAAGACTCTTGTTTGCCTTAAACTCAATTAAAAGTCATAACCAACTAGGTAACTTAACTTATACTCTGCATCCACCGGTTGTGTCCATGCAAATCTAAAGAATCATAGGAACAAATCATGTATCTAAACATATCAAGTAATAATACAATGTCAACAAAACAAGATATAATAGAAACTAACGATCATATAAATAGACAAGTAGTTTAAGAACCTTCTAATGGTTTTTGGAATAAATATGGGTATTAACCTTTCATAACCGCTTGTTCTTCCCAAGTGGATTCTTCTACGTTTTGGTTTCCTCAAAGCTCCTTCATCAAAACTGTCTTTAGCTCTCAACTTTTTAACCTGCCGATCTAAATAGCCATGGGGACTACCTCAAATGATAAGTCTCAGCAATCCCAATACCCTCTATATGGATGGCGTATACAGGAACTCCTACACATTTACATAGCATAGAAACATGAAAGATGAGATGCACTGTAGCTAAATCTAAAGGTAATTCTAAATCATAGACTACATGACCAATTTCATGAATAACTCTATAGCGCCTAATATACATGGGACTCAACTTACCCTTTTTCCCAAATTGAATAACGCCTTTCATAGGTGACACCTCTAAGTACACAAAATCATTAATTTGAAACTCTAAATCTCTACGTTTGAAATACCCTGGTTTCTGGTCCTTAGAAAATTTCTTGGAATTCTGGTCTTTGGACCCAATATGACTCATGGGTACGAGCCGTATGTTGAGGTAAGGATGGTATGGACCAGTTATATGCTGACCAATATTGGTTGGTGGGATGGATTTTGGTTATTAGAATTGATACGAGTTAGGGGTACGAGACATATTGGTGGGTACAGAATATTTGGTTCCTTAACTTAATCTTATACTTCGTTACTTAGGTTGGATCTGAGTAAGAGTGGCTCACCATGAGCTGTAAGCCAAGGTATGAGTCGTAGCCAGGACTCGTATGGTGGACAGTGTCTAAATCTTCCTTGGGTTTAAATCTGCCAGGGATACAAATAAAGGGTACGGATCCTATACTTCAGATACAACTTGGTTAGATAAGTCGTATGCTGGACAATGTTGGATCCAAAGGTTGAGGCTAGGATACGAGTGTAGGGTACCACTCGTATTAGAGGGTATGACTCATGAGGGTCAGTCGTACCCCTGGGATGGGATTTTGTACAACTTAAGTGGGGGTATTATGGATATTTAACCATTTATCCTAGTAAGGTACCACAACTTCTAACCTACTTGGGAGGTTATTTACCATATTATTCCATTCATTAACACTTATAAACTCTTTTAAAGCACTCTATGATTCTCTTAAAATATTTTGGGCAAGGGAAGCTAGGGTTTCAGCTAGAGGATTGACAGTGCCCAAGCAGACACGAAAGTGTACGTGGTCTACCAAGTAGTAAAGTGGCCTAATGAAAGCCAAGTATCGATCCCACAAGGACTTGATCTAACAATAATTATATTCTAGTTCATAATTTAGATTCAATTTATGCAAGCATAACCAAAAAGAGTTTGGAGATTTGTAAATTGTAAGTCAAGTAAACAATGCGTAAAGTAAAGATTTTCAAACAATCAATGGGAAAAACCCAGGGTTAAAGCTCTATTGAACAATCATATTATGTTGTTGAAATTCATTTGTTAACTTGCTTATTTTGGTTGTTGATTCATAGGGTTAATTGCACGAACATGGTCTCCCGACTTCTAATCCTTTACTAAGTTAGACCTTACAACTACATCATTAGCGGGGATGTAATAATCAAGTTTAGTTCGTTAAGCTATCATCCTACGTATGAATCAAGTAAGGTATCTAAGTACATCCCTGTTCTAGACACTAATTTGAATTCCTTATTTTATAAAAGAACACAAATCATACTTTGTTCATCTCCAAATTCTATCCCCTGTTCCCTCTCCCGAGTTCAAAAGATAGAAAATTAATGTATTTTCCGGGGTGATCAATCCATCAAATAGTGAAATCAAAGATGAAAACACAACCAATAATGATAAGCAAATTAAAAGAACTTAATTCAAAACAATAGTACTTGTGTTCTTGGCTTGAACCCTGGAAAGGCGGTTTTTAGCCACTCATAGTCATAATTGTAATCAAAAGGTTGTAATTAATAACTAAGAATATGAATGAACTAAATTAAAATAATAAAAACCTAAAATTTGAAGTTATAGCATCCCCTTAATCCTCCAAGACGTCCAGAGATGATTAAAAATGTTTACAATGTTGTATTTATAGCGCAAGGTAAGCCAAAGTTGTGTAGGACAAGAATTCTAACAATTTGTGAGCAAAGGAGTAGAGGGGGAGCCGCACTAGGTAGAGAACCAATCCAGGTGAGGCTATGCCCTGGGTAGAGCACCGCTCTAGCCAAGGCTCCACGGGATCATCGCCTTAGCACACTAGAATTTGCTTCTGAGATTTTGGTTAATGTTGATCATCCCATCTTAGTCCCTTGTCTTGCGCTGTCTTTTCCATGGATTTACAACCTTTATATTATCAATATATCACTATATTCAGCTCACAAATCTTACTACATAAAAGTACACCACAAATTAGAGACAATTACAACACAATATTTATGACGATGAATCACAAACACAAGTTAAGACTAGGCTAATTTGCATTGATCTTTAACTTTATGTTCCGACTCTTAACTTAATAAAATTGAATATTTAACATTACCATCAAGTTATTCCACTCATAATTATACATTAAAACCATTTGGAACACATTAAACACAATAGAACCCAACGGGATCAACTAGACAAGCACCTAGCTCAAGCTAGTAACGCTAGTTTCCACGATTGAACTCTAAATGACCTAATTAAGTACAAACTTGTTTGTAATTCACTTTGAACATTGTAAAAACGTACTTTAACACTTAGATGCACAATTATATCATTATTAACCCATATAGTACACGAATCATCATCAAAATAAGGCTTAAAGACTAGAATAGTGACACTAGAATGCATAAATAGACCCAACATCACCACCCCTCACTTAAATCCTTGTTCGTCCTCGAACAACTCTTTAATCTAAGAATAATAGGTTAAAGAGACTATACACTTATACTAAATGCAAGAAACTTAAGATAATACTATAATTATTACACACATTACAAGTTTCTACACTAAGCATGTTATTTACACCATTGAAAGTTCATGAACACTACTCCAAAACATCCTACCCTCAATAATTGACTCACCTAGTTGGGGAACTAATGCTTATAATTCTATCAATGACATCCTACAAATCACCCACATTCATCAAACATGTGCCCCTCACAACAAGAGATTTACCCATAATCACTCACAATTAAGCAATTTATAACATGATGTGTACAAGAATAAAATTACACTTACTCTCACAAAGAATTCACAAATTAAACATAATAAACCATAGGCTTGCCCTTAGTGTGGTGCTCCACTAATATTAGAATGATGAATTTAGGATCAATTAGACCTTTTTCGGTTTGTAATATAGGGTAAGGGACGGGTAGGAACTATTTTGGATGAATAGTGACTATCTTCCCTAAGCGCTTCAATACATCATATTTTACACTTAAAACCAATCTCCAACAATCGAATTACACTATTTTTGTCTACCCATTTCTTTTGTTTTTCACCGCATCTTATTAAACTCATTCACAACACTATAGTGGGAGTATTTTTATGCACAACTCATTCAATTTGACCAAAATTTTTTATTCTTTTCATTACTCAACTTCCAACCACACACATAACAATTCTTTTGAACACCAATAACTTATCACTTTAGGGGCTTCAATTTTACCCTTTTTTTCCTTCAATTTCATACTCCTTAACTTACTAATTTTACACTAAAATATGTAGGAGCTTTGGATCAAATTATGGTCTATCAAAGAAGGGTATTAGGCTACACATAAGGCTGCTAAAGAAAAAATTTAAAGGCTCAATGGGGCTTACTAGGATTAAGCATAAAGGGTAGGTCAAATAGAAGGTATAAAACAAGGCTATCAAAGAAATGCCTATATCATCTCCTAAATTCACACTTTATTTTTGTTTGCATACACATCGAGCAAGTTCTAAACATCACATGCAACAAGGAATACATAAATAACCTCACGCACCTATGGCGCATGCTTGACTCAATAGGATCATCATAGACCGCCAACCAAACAATTGCATGAATTCAAATTTAAGCCAACAAGTACAAGATTAAAAAATATGAGCCTAAGAGTCTCAAATGTATCTATTCTCGAAATCAACATGCTTTTACAAACAAAACACTTTCACTACGCAATAAAAAATAGCACCAACAAGAATATCTTACATAATTTTTTTTTTAAATTAAGCCAAAAATAGGGAATTTTCCCCACCCCACACTTACAAATCTACTTTGTTCCTAAAGTGAACTTCAAAGTAAGAGATAGAAATACTCCCTGAGGCCTCTAGGCCCAGCTAGTAGTATCTTTACACTTAAAGAAGGTCCGTGGGGCACCACACTCAGTATTTGTCATGCTCCTTAGCTCAGATTTCTAGTATTCAGACTTTCCATCAACCTGCGACTCAATTAAAAATAAAAACTACGTGAAATAAAAACTACAAAAAATTAAAAATAAAACATAGCTACTTAATTTGGGTTGCCTCCCAAGCAGCACCTGATTTAGAGTCACGGCACGACCCAACTACGACTTAGTTATTCTTTTTTCTTCTCTTCCTCATGCTTGGTTTCCATCTTCTTATTCTTTTCACCCCTCTTGGGTGTGGATTCTCAAGGGTAATCGATTTCTCAACTTTATCCTGTTTAGGCTTATCAACTAGTATCATATCAGGTTGCATTATTGGAGGCTTTGGCTGCTCAATAAGTGTATTAGAAGAAGCCTTTGGGAGACTAGCCACCTCGTAATTGTCCCATTCAATAACATTGAACATACACAATTCTTTATATTAGGACGTTGTGTTGAGCGCTTTGTAAACTTTAAATACTGTCTCTTTATCCTCTAACCTCATCGTGAGCGTGCCTTTTATAACATCAATCAATTATTCTCTTGTTGCTAAAAATGGATTCCTCAAGATAATTGGTGTCTGTTTGTATTCCTGAAAGTCTAGAACAATAAAGTCAGCAGGAATAATAAATTTACTAACCTTTATGAGGACATCTTCAATGATTCCTTCTGGATAGGCAATGAACCCGTATGCCATCTTTAGATGTACAGTGCATGGTCTGGGCTTACCCAAACCCAATGTATTGAATAGAGATAGGGGCATCAAGTTGATACTCACCCCTAAATTAATAAGTGCTTGAACTATCTCATTATTTCCAATCTGTATGGGGGTCCTTAAGATTTTTCAACATCTTTTGTATTATTGCAAGGCTACACTCTTTAGTGAGTGCTATCGTTTCCATATCCTGCAACTTTACCTTATTCACAACCACATCCCTCAAGTACTTTGCATACTTAGGCATACCCTGTAAAATATCTAACAAAGGTAAGTTGATGTGAAGCTCTCTGAATGTGTCAAAGAACTTTTTAAATATTGTATCCTCCTTTTCTTTTATTTGTCTCTGAGGAAAAGAAAGTAGCGGCATCTGTTTCTTCTCTGGTTCAACAACTTTAGTTTTCAAGTACTCAGACTTCCTTGATTTTTCAGAAACTTTGTTATTTACATGTGGGGGAGTCAAATATGTATCTACCTTCTTTGTTGCCTTGGAAGGTTATCTTTGAAGTTCTTTACCACTCTTCAAGGTGATTTCCATAACTTATTTTAGATTTTCTGTATCTGCTGGCAAACTACCTTAAGTCTTCGTATAATACTTACTGTAACTACCCAACTGTAACTCTAAGCTTCTTTGAGATACTTGCTAATTTTTTACATCTGCAGCCAACTGTGTTTGATTAGCTAGAACCTACTTCATCATCTCTTCCAAGTTGCTAGTTGCTTGATTTTGTTGCGCCTGTTGTTGCTGAAATTATTGTGGTTGTTAGGCATTCCATGACTTATTTAATGGCTAAGATTTCCACTTTATGTTGTTGGCATTACCGTAATTATACCTCTGAACATTGCCTACATACATCACAAATTTTGGATTTGATGCACACATAGCGGCTACATAGCCACTATTACCACAAACTTCACTCCAACTTACAACTTGTTGGATTGCATTAATTCTGGCTGCAGGCTGTGCTACTCCCAACTTCAGACTGCTTATTTGATTTTGCAATGCTGAGATCTAAGCAAATATAGTAGTGAATTGGTCAACCTCCAGTACACCTGCAATTCTTTTTATAGCACTCCTCGAGTTTGAATGCCATTCTGTATTTCCCTGGGATATGCAGCTTAATAAAGTGTACAGCTCCTTATAAGTCATCTCAAGAGCTTGACCAACTGTAGATGAATCTAACAATATTTTTGTATTATGCTCAAGAGCCTCCACAAAAGTTTGAGGAAATACCTCATTGGACTGTTGATGGTGTGGACAGTCCCTAAGAAAAGACTTGAACCTCTCCCAAGCATAATAAAGATTCTCGTCTGGCTTTTTTTTAAAGCACACTATCTCACTGCAAAGTCTCACAGTCTTACTAGACGGGAAGAACCGAATAAAGAATTTTCTGGCCATGTCATCCTATGATGTGATTGAATTAGATGATTTCACATTCAACCATACTTTTCTTCCCCAATTAGTGAAATGGTGAACAAAGTCATCCTTACATAGTCTGCATTCACACTCGTAGGAATGAATGCATCACTTATTTCTAGAAAATTTTGCAAGTGGACCTGTGGATCTTTATGTGAAAGCCCTGTGATTTGTATACTGCTAATCAGAAGTTGTACCATATTCTGTTTAAGCTTGAAATTGCCTCCAACTATCGGCTTCTAAAATGGGAAGGTCAAATTAGTTGGAAGTAGGATTTCCACTTCTTTTACTATCCTGAGGGCTGCTTATTCATCAGCCATGATGGCAGGATTCATTTGGTCTTCTGCTTTTAAGGAATATGGGGGAGAAAGATTACTTCTCTCCTTTATTGATGAAAGTGTTGCTCAGGTTCAGGGCTGGGTTGAACCAACTACCGATCCCTTGCCAGCTTCCTACTTTGAAAACCTGTTTCCTGCAAAACAGAACCAAGACCAAGCATAAAAATACCAACTAAATCTAAAAGTTAGACTAAAATAAACGGTTGCCAAATTACAAGTCCCCGGCAATGACCCCAAAAACTTGACAATGCCCAAGCATACACACAAGTGTACATGGTCTACCAAGTAGTAAAGTGGCCTAATGAAAGCCAAGTATCAATCCTACAGGGACTTTATATAACAAAAATTCTATTCTAGTTCACAATTTAGGTTTAATTGATGAAAGCGTAACCAAAAAGAGTTTGGAGATTTGTAAATTGTAAGTAAAGTAAACGATGCATAAAGTAAATATCTTGAAACGATCAATGAGAGAAAACCCAGGGTTAAAGCACTCTTGAACAATCATACTATGTTATTGAACTTCATTCGGTAACTTGCTTATCTTGGTTGTTGGCTCATAGGGTTAATTGCACAATCATAGTCTCCCCAACTCTAATCCTTTACCTAAGTTGGTCCTTACAACTACATCATTGAGCGGGGATGTAATAATCCAATTTAATTCTTTAAGCAATCATCCTACGTATGAATCAAGTAAGTTATCTAAGTACATCCCTGTCCTAGACACTAATTTAAATTCCTTATTTCATAAAAGAACAATAACCATACGTTGTTCATCTCCACATTCTATCTCCTATTCCCTCTCCCATGTACAAAAGGTAGACAATTGATGTATTTTTCGAGTGATCAATCCATCAAATAGTTAAATCAAAGATAAACACACAACCAATAATGATAAGCAAATTAAACAAACTTAATTCAAAATAATAGTACTCATGTTCTTGGCTTTAACCCAGAAATGAGGTTTCTAGCCACTCATAGTCATAATTATAATAACAAAGTTGTAATTAACAAATAAGAACATGAATGAACTAAATTAAAATAATAAAAACCTAAAAGTTGAAGTAATAGCAGCCCCTTAATCCTCCAAGGTGTGCAAAGATGATTAAAAATGTTTACAATGTTGTATTTATAGTCCAAGGTAAGCCAAAGCCATGTAGAACAAGATTCCAACAATTTGTGAGCAAGGGAGTAAAGGGGGCACCTCCCTTGGTAGACCATCACTCCAGGTGATGCTGCACCCTGGGTAGAGCACCGCTCTATCCTAAGATCCGCGGGCTCATCGCCTTGGCACACTGGAATTTGCTTCCCAGATATTGGTTAAGTGTTGATCATCCCATCTTAGTCCCTTGTCTTGTGGTGTATTTACCATGGATTTTTAGCCTTTATATCATCAATATCTCCATATTCATCCCACAAATCTTCCTATATAATCATACACCATGAATTAGAGACTATCATAACACAATATCCATGACGACGAATCACAAACACAAGCTAAGACTAGACTAATTCTCATTGATCTTTAACTTGATGTTCCGACTTTTAACTTAATCAAATTGAACCTTTCACATTACCAATAATTTATTTTACTTATAATTACACATTAAAACCATTTGTAACACATTAAACACAATAGAATCCACACTAAAAGAAAATGCTTTATTTATGACCAACATGTAAGGATGAATTAATAATCTCATCTATAAAAATACATTTATTAAAACGAGATTATATGCCGGTCCTTAGTATTGTATTTTATTGCAAATGTATAAAATTTGGTCCCTAAAAGAATTTGTAACCGATCCCAAATTGTAATTCAAAACCTTGAGTGGGAAATAATACCGCCAAAATTTGATATTAAATTTTAATAATATTTTTTATTTCACTAAATATATATATTATGCGCAAACTTAAATTTATAACTTTTATGAAATGCAAAACCCTCTGTTTTCCTCAAACTAACATAGCTACCTGGTCGCAATTTTTAACCCTAGCATTATCGGGTATATAAACAATGAAACAGTGAGGAATGCGTAGCTTTTCCAATTGTATGTAGCTTTGTCAATTGTAGAAGAGTTTATTCTCCACTGTTGTGTCTTCTTCCTTGGGTTACTGCATATTTTCCCTAATCTCTATTCATCTCTGTTGAACGAGAATCAAGGTATGCTTTCTATTCCATATAATAGGTAATTTACTATGAAATATATAAATTTGTGGATGTTCAACTGGGACGAATTAGTATCTTGGTGCTTACGGACAAGTATATGATTATTGGTATCTATTATTGCGAAAATGATTGGATCTATTCATTAGGACCAATTTGATTCTTCTTTTTAATTTTATGATACAATTTTGTTGATGTTAAGTTTTGAAATTAGAGTAGATAGGTTGCAGGTCCTCCCTTAATGATTTGTTAATAATAGTCTTGTCTGAAATTTGCACATTTTTTTTTCTGAAATAAAATTGCTTGTGAAGCATTGATTGTAATGAATAATGTTGCATAAAAAAATAATATCATAATTATCAATACATAGGTACAAGATGAAGCTGTTGAGTGTGTGATGGTTACGTTAAATAATGTACAATTTTCTATCATTTCTTCTCAGCTTGATTTTTGCTAAAATTTCACTAACCCACCTATCAGCTATAACTGAAGAATTAACAATGTGAGTGAAAGGTTAAAGAAGAAAATCTGTACAAAATTTCATCAACTCAGCTCCTTTATAGGTGCCTTTGGCCGTGTTCTCATCATGCTTTGCCTCCGAGCCACATCCCATGCCTTTTGAGGTGCCTAGAACCAGCCTGAGATGCAAAAAATTACTCAGAGCCAGGTGATTCAAAGGAGAAACCAGTATGCTATTATTTCTATCCAAGAAGTTGTATTATGACAGTTACTAATCTCTAATAAATCAATCCTTCTATTGTCAATCTCGTGCTTGTGTATTTCCTAAATACTCTAATAATCAAATGCAAAAACCATCTTTGTACCCTAAAACAAAGCAACTAGTAGCGTTCACGTGAGCTACTTTGGTGTTCACCAGGTGAGTTGCAAGCTTCTGCCATAAAGATGGTATTAGACTCTCCATGTCCTTCCCATTTGTGAAAGAAATTAGACTAGAAAGGGTTTATTTTAAAAGAGTCAAGTAGGCTGTACTGCCTAGGGACTTGTAAGTCTATGTTCTATGCAGCGTAAAGAAGAACAAACAATAGAAAGTAGATCGATGTTGGAAATGCGAGATGATTTTAACCACAACAATAAGGCTATTTCTTATGTAGAACAGTTTAAAAATAGCAGGTTTGTAGAGTCAGTTTTAGATGTTTACTGGGTGCTTCCACCTGTGGTTGGTCCTTCATTAACTCTTCAGACAAGATATGATCCAGCTCATGCATCAAGTCCTATTGTTGAAGATGGCAGGATAGCTTGTTTCTGAGGCTTAGTTTATCTAGACTGGAGGCATCTGTATTCAATTGTTACACTCAAATGGTCTATCTTCAGGTGTCATAAGAATGAGATTTTTTGTTGCCGCTATTTATAGGTTTTAGTTTGAGCCTCAGATATGGTTCATTGTTGGTCAAATTAAACTTGATGGCCAAATATTGCTCTTTTCAGCTGCTATTCCCTGCAAAGTTAAAAAGCTTGCCAGAGAAATATTGACAGATCCTGTGAGAGTTACTTTTGTGACATTGGCATAGCTAATGAGGACATTACATAAATAATTTAAGTGATTCCTACATAAAAGCTTCCTGGACTGATTGAGAATGGTGATGTTCTTTTCTTTGCTTAAAAAAAGGAAACAGTAGATGAGACTGAATCCCAATTGGCTCATAAGGGATTTAGATTATAGCTCTCCATGGTGACAAGTATCAAGTTTCTCGTACAGAGATACTGCAAAAATTTAAATCTGGCATATATCACGTTCTTATTGCAACTGATGTTTCTGCTGTAGTCTTGACATCAAATCCCTTAAGTCAGTGGTGAACTATGACATAGCTAAAGATATGGACATGAATGTTCACCGAATTAGGAGAACAGGTCGAGCCTGTGACAAAGATGGGACAACCTACACTCTTATTACTCATAAGTTACATGGAAGCACGCTTTACTGGTGAACAGGAAAACAGTTTGGTTGCTGCTGGTCAAAATGTGTCCATGGAACTAATGGACCATTCCATGAAGGTACTTCTATATTTTTCTTTGAAATGCTTGAAGCTTAGGGTTCTATTTTCTTGTTTTAGCCTCTTAAATTTTACCAAGCGTGTTACAGCAGAATTCACATGACATTCACTGCCACTGCTAAAGTTTGGGTTTGATTTTATCATAAAACCCATTAGCTCCCCGTGTGCAAGTTTTTTTTTAAGTAGCCACCTCAAAATCCTTCCCCATCTTTAAGAAAAAAATAAACCAAAAAAGTAAGTAATTTTTCCTTTATGAAGTCAGAACTTGTAATGGCATCCCTTTCGGTGATGTTCTAGAGACAACACCGAAGGGTGTGCCCTAGTCATCAATGAAATGGGTTGATAATAATGAGATGTAAGGTTCAATTCCTAGTGGAGGCAAAAACCACTATACTCTCTCTACGGCTGACATACACTCCAATAGATCATAGGTCTGTTGAGATAAAATTTTTCATTTTTTTAAAAATGAAATTTTTCATGTGATAATGATACCATTCTTCATATTAACAGGTATACTATACCGCCTATATAGTCCTCCGACATAGTTATAAGTAAGGAATCTTTTCCTATCTATGTTTCTTGTTACATGATGTCTAAAACATAAAAAATAACTTCAGCTTCTACTAAGCATTCCTGTGTACACCAAAAACAATAAAAGACTAAGCAGATCATTTTCAACTTCTGGATATTACAGTGCTTGTTCTTAAAACACCTCTAATTTCTCTCTTTCCAAAAAGTCTACCATAAACATGTTGGGTCAATCCTTTATCTCTCCTTCTAGTTGGTCGAATTTCTAACTTTACTCCAACTGTCTAGTATTTCCTTGCTTATTATACCCGAGTAGATTGTGGGTAGGTCTCCCACTTTGCCTCCTAGTATGTTAGCTAGAATGTCGTTGGATAATGGATAAGAGCTTTCCTGTCATGTGGAAGGTTTCTTACCATAATTAATGTGCAAACCAGAAATTGCCTCAAATAGAATAAACATTGTCGTTCACCAATTCAGGCCATTAACTGCTCTTTACTAATATAAAAAAGAACCAAGGTGTCATCTACATTATTATAGACATTTATTATCATTTTTTACTCCTTGCTTTGTGCTTCTTTTTTGGTTGTTGCTTAAAATACTTAGATCTCATTCTATTTGCATGATTAAATTTATTGTGTGTAAACTCTTAGGATGGGAGGTTCCGGTCCAAAAGGGATGCAAGAAAAAGAGGTAAGTATTTATTCTTATTATTGATCTTATTGAAGATTTTTGAAATAACACATTGATGGGCACTGAAAGTTCCATGTTGTAACTCTTTCTGTTTTGTTCTATTGATACGCCCTCTTTTAACAATTGTTAAGGTTGGGAAGAGAAAATGGAATATCCTTTAGATTCTTGGTTGCCTAACCAAACTATTAATGAGAATTTTATGCTTTTTTCCAGGCAGAGAAGGGCCAAAGGAAGGGGAGGAGGAAGCAATAGAGGTGTACGAGGTGTGGATTTTGATCTAGGTATTGGATACAATCCTGAATCAAATAACCCTCCCCAGAGCGCTGCTCTGAGCCGTTTTGCTACTGTTAATTCCCTGAAGACAGGCACGATGACACAATTTAAAAGTAACTTTGTTGCTGCATCATCAAATTCTCAAAATCAGGGGACTAATAATAAGGTAATTGAATTTGTCACAAGTATTTTTCCCTTGTTACCTATTTGATAAATCTTATGCTTGAGCAAACAAAATAGAGCAACCCCAGAAAGGAGAAAATACTGCAGAACATATTATGGGTGCTCTTTTAAACTTCCGCTTACCTGGAAAAACTGAAAAACATTTTAGTAAACTACTGTAGTAGATGGATTACATTGGAAAGCTAGTGTACAACAAATTAATGTAGTTACTTAACTCTTGAGTGGGCAAACTAAAGCACAACTTCTAATTGGTAGTCTGGTATTTATTTTCTTGGTTCAAGTTCATAAGTCATATTAACTTGGCTAAAGTCTCCCATAAAGCACCTCTAAATTATTCTTTGGGTTGGTTTTAGGCCTATTTTCAGCCAATTCTTCCATAAAATTTGTGCGTTAGTCAAGTGTAGTAGGATTTCAAATATGCTTGAATTAAAAACTTAGTATCAAATACAGTTTAGGAATTTTTTCATTGCATCCTTTCAGTTTTGTGCAATGATTATATATTGAAATTTTCAAACGGGTGACGCTGTTTTCCATTCCTAAACTCCAGGTGGAGTTCGTGATAACCATAGAGATCTTCTCAAGAAGGTTGAACAAAAGTATAGATATTAGGGAAACTGTGTTTTGTTAGGGGAACACATTGGTTTTTTGGATGCAAAAGAAATGGTTGGTTTGGAAACAGAACAACATAAAATTTCAAGTGCCAGGAATACACACAAATGACATTATTATGCAGTTAAGTTGTTATTTTTGCTAAGTTCAAGTATGATTGTCCCAGACCGTATGATCTAAACCTATTTTATAGTGGACGATGAATTACTTGGTATGGTAAAACTAAATTATTAGGTAATTTTAAGTAAGACTTTTCATTGTTACCTTTCATTCTTGAAAAGCAAACACCTGATGTAACACTAAATTAGACAAGCCACTGGAAAATAAAATTAAATAGTCCAATATAGAAGACAGAGTCTTATTGAGTGTCGCAAAGGTCTTACCAGATTCCTTATCACCAAGGAGGCGAAGATAAGAGGAGAACTGTATGAGGTTTGATATCTGTGGACTATCAATTCTGAAGATAAGAGTTTGAAAGTTAATATGCAGATTATGACTTAATGTGGTTTCCCAGATTCTTGAAAGTTCTTGAAACCTTATGATATGTGTTAACTATATACTTAATATGTTCCCAGATTCTCTAACCCATTGTGTTTCCTCTGTATATAAGCTTTTCTAATTAAAACTTTCTTATATTATTGTAGCTTGGTGATATTTCTAGATAAGTGATGAATTTATGACTTCTTTTACGGTGAACGCTTTAACTAATTCTAATGCAAATAAATAAATAAAGCTCCATTAGTTAGATGGAGCTCCATCAAAAGATGGTGTCAATGAATGATTGTGGTGTTATTGTCTTCCTGTTCTATATTTGGTGGACTAGAGGCCATTTCAACGTTACCAAGTGCCTACAAGTATGTTAAAATATGAAAGCATGACATAGGCAATTAGAGTAATGTCTAATGAGTTATCTGGGACAAAATAAAAGTTTAGAAATTGAAAGGTCAGTCCTAAACGAAGCCTCTATTTCCTATCCAAAACTTTCTACTTCAAACAATAGTATACATTACTTTTGTAGAAGCTAAAAAATTAGTCTATTCATTTCCTTATGTGATACAAATTTACTCCATCGGTAAGCTCGTATAAAACTAAGCATAGATATTAACTAAACAAAGTCCTGCACAACTCACCAAGGTATAGGCATATGCAATTGTACTCTCCAAAGTATATGGAAATGTACTCACCAAAGTATATTCAACTGTACTCTCCAACTCTGTACTCTCCAACTCTTGGATTCTTACATATGCAAGTTTAGAAGATGCACAAGCTCATTATTATTTTGCTAAGAACGTTATGTAAAGCTTGACATCATATTCTAGCTTGGGATGTTAATTGGTTAAGTCTTGTTAATTGGTTAAGTCTTTTTTGTTTAGCAAATATTGAAACTATATGTATTATCTTTTGACATTTTTAGTAGCAATTTTATATTAATAATGAAATATATACTTATATGATATGAAGTTTCAGGACATACAATTGTTGGTAAATTAGATACATGAATATAATATTATTTGATCTCAAACATTAATCTAGGACGAGTTAATTATTCGTCTCTAAAGGTTAATCAAGAATGAGTTAGTTCCTCGTCTCTAAAGGTCAACTTAGGATGAGGAATTCGCTCCTTTCTAGAGATTAATCTAGGATGAGTTAGATGCTCGTCGTTATAGATTAATTTAGGACAAGGTAGTTACTCATCATAAAAATTATGTAGCAATAAGAAAATAACTACTTTTTAAAGATGAAAATCATCCCTATACAGTCTCTAAAAGTATTTTTGAGACCAGAAATGTTACCATCCTTAATGACATTTAACAACCAACTACAGTACCTCATTGCAATAGACCTTTAGCGAAAGAGGCTATAAGGACAAAACACGACTAATATTTTTGCATCCTAAATGATCATCCGTGATTAGAATTGCACTTTTAAGGATGAGAATTCCCTTCCCTAGAGGCTGTTTTTCTTGTAGTGCCAATGAGATCAACTTGACAAGCACCTAGCTCAAGCTAGTAATGCTAGTTTCCACGATTGAACTCTAAATAACTTAATAAAGTACAAACGTATTTGGAATTCACTTTGAACATTGTAAACACATACTTTAACACTCAGATTCATATTTATCTTATTATCAACCTATAGAACACGAATCATCCTCAAAACAAGGCTAAAAAGACTAGAAAAGTGACACTGAAATACATAAATACACCCAACATCAAGGATTGATTTGGATCTTGTCTTGGTGATTTCTTTTAATCATCATCTTGATTTAAGGAATGTTATCTTCCCTCATTGTTAATTCTTACTAGTGGCATGGTTTTTACGAATATTTTCATGACTTCATAGATTGTATAATTTTGGTTTTCAAATATGAATTGGGTGTTTTGATATTAAATGGTTGGTTTTGATATTAATTATGTTGGTGGTTTTGGATAATTGGATTGCATGGGAATGGTTTAATACTAATTAGAATTAGTTTTGGTTATATTATGCCCTCAATATGTTTGACAAAATGCCTATAATAATGTGTTCATTGCATGAGTACCTTTAATGGAACTCTTACTTGTTTTAAAACTTGGTAAAGGAATTATGCATGGTTTAAATGGCTTGGAAAGGTAAATGGATAAATGGTTATGCTTGTGGGGTACATGGAATCCCCCAAGTGGTTTAATATTATAAATGGAAGGGCACTTGAAAGTTTCCTTAAACCTATATGTGGTTGGCTATGGATAGTACTTGCAAATATGGTCGGTATGACGATACCATCACTAAATGAACTTGGTTAATAAATGGTAAATGGATTGGTTGGTTTCTTAGTAATGGTTTTAATTGGGAAATAATGGCAGAATGTGTAGCAAAGTCATGGAAGGTGGAGGTCTCGGAGGGACCAAAACTGGAAACTTATATTTGCCGATATGAGGTTGTTCTTGGTGATCATGTGTATGATGTCACACTATATTTTGGGGGATATACTATTCATCCCAGGTTTTCTTCCTTGGTCGTGCAGCTTTATGCACTAGGGCCCTTTTAGTAGGAGAGCTGAACCCATATAGCCCATGGGTAGTTTAGGTTGATAAAGCTACACAACCCAGGTAAAGGTTTTAAAGGCATGCTAAACCCAATCCCATTTCTCGGTATGGTTATATATATATATGTATGGTTGTATGCATATGGATGGTTTTACTTTTTTTTATAAATGGCATTATTTTATCCTTATTCAAAGATCATGCTAGCGTTCACCTGCTAACCCATCTACTGGCGGCTGTATACCTACACTGTGCAAGAATCAACCGTTCTACTCATCCTATATAGTGATTGACTCAGGAATCAACATTTGGACTGAAGTGGTGAGCTTCCATCTTTTCAGAAGACTCTATTTCATGTTATGGATATTTCTAGACAGTTTGATTTTATTTTGGATATTGGTTTTGTCCATGATTGGGGGCATGTCCTAATCAAATTTTATTTCTCTTTTGGTTAGAAAATTTATGGTACTACTATGGATTGTAATAGGCAAGATCGGTATTGGTGTCGGCCTTGGTATTGGGAAAAGTTGAAGGGCTGACATCATTGGACAATATTGTTGGTTGTTCCATCTTATTTTATTTTGGGATTAATTATACAATGTTTTGGAACATATTAAGTTATGGCCTGATTTATGGCCCTTGTTTTGGTATTGGTTTGGCATAGTTGGATTGTTGGTATAGGATGGTTGGACTCAGATGGGACAATCATGATTGTGTTCTTATCCCAGAGTCTTTATGTGAGCTGTTACACTATCTTGTTACATGTTTAAAATTCAGCCAACTCAAGGCAGGCGGCTGGAGGTTGGGTTGGGTAACAGGGGTGGTCTCCAATCCCTATCGAACTTGGTACGCCCATTAAGACAAGGCCTTCAGTTGGGTCACGTCAAGCTGGTAGAGAGCCTAGGTTTATGGTCAATTGGAAGTCCACAAAGCCTTGTCAAGTATAGTGTTTTTTAAGGTTGTGTAGCATGCCACACTCATACGGGAGATGCTACAAGGCATTTAGAAATGTCTCACTTTTTTGGTATTTTATTCTCGAGCTTGGAGTCTCAATCTTGGAATATTCTCTAATCCTTTTTTTTGGTCTTTCAGATTATGCCTCGTAGATCTGAAACACAAGAAAATTCTTCTATCCCATCTGGTTTTAATGCAAAAGGTGGGCATCTTATTTCTAGGGTTTATCTTCGATCTCATGGTCCTATCTCTGATAGTTTTGGAGTTTCACCAATTGCTACTAGTCTTCCTCAAGGCAAGGTGACTAATGCAGAATTTTGTTAGTCTATTTATGTTATTGCTCAGATGGTTGCTGTTTAAGTTGAGCGGGGTGAGACTGGTGCTTTGTCTGCTGAGGCCATAAGGGTTGGCTAATTTATGAAAATGGGTTCTCCCACCTTTTTGGAGTAAAAGTGGAGGAAGATCCATAGGGCTTCTTTACTGAAATGGAAAAGATATTTTGGGTAACGCAGGCTACTAATATGGAGGGGGGGTAAACTTTATAACTTATCATCTCAAAGATATTGCTTATATATGGTATGAAGTATGGGATAAGGATAGAGGCGATGTGGACAAATCAGTCTTATGGAATACTTTTTCTAAGGCCTTCTTAGGTCAGTTCATTCCCCAAGAGTTAAGAGAAGCAAAGATGGAGGAATTTGTAAACCTCACGTAGGGGAAGATTTCTGTCAAGGATTATGCTTTGAAGTTTCACCAATTATCAAGGTATGCTCCTGACTGTGGCTAATATATGGGCAGGAATGAGAAAATTAGCTTCTAGGTTAAATCGGGATTTGATTTTAGAGAGCAAGATTGCCTTGCTGATTTAAGATATGGACATCTCTAGGTTGACTTTTCATATGCAGCAGGTAGAGGATGAGAAGAGGAAACATGCAGATTTTGGGGATAGACAAGGGGAGAGGAGCAAGTTTTCTGACTAGGGAGGAGCTCAATCACAGGGTTGTCGAGATGGTGGCAAATGGCAGAAAAAGAAGTGGGGGAGTTCTGGTTCCTTCTCTTCTACTAGTGCTCTTTACCAGTCGGACAATAAACGTTATCAAGGTGGTGAAAATTTTTGGGCACAGGGTGCCCAATCTTAGGTAAGCAGAGGTCAGTCAGTTTCTTCATGCCTTTCTTGTCGATTTTGTGGTCATCCTCATCAGGGTTATTTCGATCAAGGAAGGGACAAATGATTTAAGTATGGCCAGTCAGGCCATCAGCTTTGGGATTGTATGGTTAATAAGGTTGCTACAGAGGAAAATAAATTCCTGTGGCTTCATCTTCTGCTCCTACACCTGGTGGTATGACATCTACTTCTATTACTGCTCATGGTTCTTTTATTGGTCAGATAGGTTGTATGCTTTGATGTCCCGATAGGAATCTAAGGCATCACCTGATGTTTTTAATGGTATGTTGCAACTTTCCTCTTATGATGTATATTGTTTGCTTGATCCGAGGTCCACTCTCTCCTCTGTGACTCCTTATGTGGCTGTATCTTTTAATTTTGATTCGGTAGTTATTTCAAATCCGTTTTCTATTTCTACCCTAGTAGGTGACTTGGATATTGGTAACATAGTCTACAGGGGTGTGTGGTATCTGTTGGTGGCAAGCAAACTTTGATGGATCTATTTGAGTTGGGTATGTTGGATTTTGATGTCATTTTGGGGATGGATTGGTTACATTCTTATTTTGCATCCTTGTATTGTCAGACTCGTAGGGTTATCTTTGGGTTCCCTGGTGAACCAGTCATAGAATGGGAGGGTGGTTCTTTAGCTCCTAGGGGGAGATTTATTTCTAATCTTAGAGATTAGAGGTAAATCTCTAATGGTTGTCTTTATCACTTGGTCCGGGTTAAAGATTCTACCTCGGAAGGCCCTTCTTTCCAGTCAGTTCCATTGGTTAATGAGTTTCCAAAGGTTTTTTTGGATGATCTTCATGGTGTTCCTCCGAATAGGGAAATCGAGTTTGGTATTGATCTAGTTTTGGACACTCGTTCAATTTTTATTCCTCGTATAGAATGGCTCCAGCTGAGTTGAGGGAACTCAAGGAGAAACATAAGGATCTTCTGGATAAGGGGTTTATTCGTCCTAGTGTATCTTCATGGGGTGTGCCGGTGTTGTTCCCATCCTTAGGTTCACCCGGTGCTAACTCTTACTCCTATCTGAAGAGACTAAACATGATTCAACTGACTGTACATGGACAGATTAACTGACTTCCGTTGACTGACGGAGTAGTACTATTATCTGAGAGTTAACTAGGATCATGAGATTTCTGAGGTTTCCTGAGTCACATGACTGACTGAGTTCTATAGATTATAGCTTGACTGAGATTATCATGACAACATGACATGGCTCTAGGCACACAACTATGTTTTTTGGGTACGAATACCCCCATGACTCGATAGAAGAAAACTGACACACATGACATGACTTGATCACAAGATTGGAGTCCACAATTCACTATATCATAAGTAGGGGATAGTATACTTCATGTATTTAATCAACACCTCAAACATGGTAGGGAAAGCATGGATATAATTCGCACACAAAATTCATATTTCCATCATCATACATACTTCATGCCATCACCATAAGAATACATAAATAGCATGGGCATTCATATTGAAGTGTATCGCTAACATGGACTTGTCATTTAGATATCATGAAATCATGTAAATATGAACTTCTAACATCCTAGGCATTTTATCAAACACCTTACATGCATTCTTTAAGGCATAGGTGGATTTCATACTTGCATTAGTTCAACCCACCCAAAGTTCATGATTTTCAACCAACAATCACATATATTCCATGAAAAACATCCTTAGATATCATCTTGAAACTTGAACAACAATCATCAACGTGTACATGCTTATATCACCACAAAAGTTTACAAAATAACATTTAAAAGAATGGTTCTTGAACTCTATGAACGAATTATAGATGAACACTACGCATACCTTAAAGCTTGATCTTGAAAGAGATCTAATGTTTCTGAAGGTTCCTGAAGAAATCCTTAGGCTTGCCCCTTGATTTTTCTTGACTAGGGTTTAACCCTTTTGGAAAAGAATGCTCTTAATCCTGAGGAGATGATCTTGAGAGGAAACCCTTATCTTGTGGTTGAAAGTGTAAGAGAGGGTTTTTAAGATGTTTTAACTAAAGATAATGGAAGATAATATGTTCCTTGAGGGTTATAAGTCGTGGGAAGTGAAGGGAAAAGACCAAAATACCCTTATGAAATAAATTCTCAGTTGCTGAAATAATAGTTGACGATATTTGAGACAAGGCGTCAAAAGTGTTGTAAGCCATAAAAAATGTCGTCACACAGGAGCTGGAACTGATGGTTTCTGCCTAAGTCTGAGGACCTTCGTGGTAGGGCGTCACAAATATGGTAAGCTACCATGAATGTCGTCACTTAGGAGCTGGTTTTTGCCTAAGGCTGACAACCTTAGTGGTAGGGCATCACAAATGTGGTAAGCTACCACGAATGTCGTCACACAGGAGCTGGTTTCTACCTAAGGCTGACGACCTTCGTGGTAGGGCGTCACAAATGTGGTAAGCTACCACGAATGTCGTCACACAGTTTCTAGCCTGACATGCTGGAGTAAAATAGGAATAACTTTTTGCTCCGAAATCAAATTTAGGCAAAATTGGTATCGTTGGAAAGAGAATTCAATTATCTATCTGTTGATATGTCATGAGCTCAAAAATTCCAAGTATAATGAGAGATATGCTTGTTTGAATCTGACTATGGCAATATTTTTCTCAAGAATTCGATCGGTGAGGAATGTTTTGATTCGTCTGATAGCTGGGAGTTATTTGAAGCCTTAATATACATCTAACCTACACATAAACTATATAAGAACCATGATGTACTATGCATGAGCTTGGTACATGGCTCTAATAT
>NC_061120.1:112157382-112186336 GCF_002878395.1 Capsicum annuum | reverse complement strand
AATTATCTATCTGTTGATATGTCATGAGCTCAAAAATTCCAAGTATAATGAGAGATATGCTTGTTTGAATCTGACTATGGCAATATTTTTCTCAAGAATTCGATCGGTGAGGAATGTTTTGATTCGTCTGATAGCTGGGAGTTATTTGAAGCCTTAATATACATCTAACCTACTCATAAAAATATAAAATAACCATGATGTACTATGCATGAGCTTGGTACATGGCTCTAATATTTGTTTGGATTTTTAGGGTATTACAGCTTGGCTAGTCTTGTAGTCTGCCTCTTGGACTTCAAGGATGGTGATGTGATAGTGCAAGAAGTGGTTCGATCGTCTCTTGGTGTGGAAATTAAGGAGAAGCAAGTGCTAGATACTATCTTGATAAAACTCAAGAGTGATGTTGGTGGGCAAAATGTAGTGGTGTTTGAGATCGGTGGTGACAGTACATTACGATACCAAGGAAGGATGTGTGTTCCTGATGTCGATGGTTTGCGACAAAGGATTTTAGCTGAGGCACTTGAGTCACGCTATGTTATTCATTCCGGCTTGACTAAGATGTATCATGATCTCAAGGATAACTATTGGTGGAATGGCTTAAGGAGGGATGTGGCAGATTTTGTGGCCAAGTGCATGGTGTGTCAACAGGTTAAGGTTGAGCACATGAGGCCAGGAGTCTTGTATCAAGAAAATGAATTGCCTAAGTGGACATGGGAAGTGATCAATATGGACTTTTTTACAGTCTTTCTCGGTCTCGGAATCAATATGATTCAATTTGGATCATCTTGGATAGGATGACTAAGTTTGCAAACTTTTTGCCAGTGTGGACTACCTTCTCGGTGGAGGATTATGCCAAGTTATATCTTCAGGAGATTATGAAGCTGCATGGGGTGCCTATTTCGATTATTTATGATTGTGGTATGCAGTTTACATCTCATTTTTTGCGATATTTTTAGAAAGGGTTGGGGACTAAGGTTAGTCTAAGTACTGCTTTCTACCCAAAGACGGATGGACAAGTGGAGATAACTATTCAAACAATGGAGGATATGCTTCGGGCTTGTGTGATTGATTATGGTGGTAATTGGGTTTAGCATCTCACTTTGGAAGAGTTTGCTTACAACAATAGCTATAATTCCAGTATTGGCATGGCCTCTTTTGAGGCATCGTATGGTAGGAGAGGTCTCCTGTTGGCTGGTTTGAGATTGGGAAGGCGGATATGTTTAGTCTCGACATGGTTTACTAGGCTATGGAGAAGGTAAAGGTTATTCGGGAGAGGCTTAAGGCTACCAAAGTCACCAAAATTCCTATGCGGATGTTAAGCATAGAGACTTGGAGTTTGAGGTTAGGGATAAGGTTTTCCTCCTGGTATCTCCTATGAAAGGAATAGTGTGGTTTGGTAAGAAGGGGAAGCTCAGTCTCTGATATATTGGTCCTTATGAGATTTTGCGGAGAGTTGGTGATGTTACTTATGAGTTGGAGTTGCCTTCTAGCTTGATCTTGGTTTATCCCATCTTTCATGTTTCCATGTTAAGGAAGTGCATTGGTGATCCTTCTTTGGTTGTTTCTTTGGAAGAATTGGGTCTCACGGATTTTTTGTCTTATGAAGAAATCCCAATTGAAATCTTGGATAGGAACGTTCATCGGTTGTGGACAAAAGATATGGCTTTGATTAAGGTTATATGGCAAAACCATAAGGTGGAAGAAGCTACATGGGAAGCGGGGTAGGACATGAAGTCCAAATATCCGCATTTGTTTTCTGCTCCTGGGATTCATGTGTCTTCAACACATCTTTATTTTCTGAGTTTGTTAAAGGAAAGATTAATAGCTTTGCCTCTTAGTTTTAAAATT
Organism: Capsicum annuum; assembly: GCF_002878395.1. Lineage (NCBI taxonomy): Eukaryota > Viridiplantae > Streptophyta > Magnoliopsida > Solanales > Solanaceae > Capsicum > Capsicum annuum. Next base: position 112,184,491 of record NC_061120.1, on the reverse strand, counting down.
TGTTAAATATTGAAAATATATTTGATAATGCAAATGACTCGTACGTGTGGTTACCCCTACCTTGTCCGCCATTCAGGGATGAATGTTCCTAGTATGGGAGACTGAAACACCCTAGTTTATGAACCTTAGAAAATTTTCTAGAATTATGGTCTTTGGACCCAATATGACTCATGGGTACAAGCCATATGATGGGGTACAGATGGTATAGTCCAGTTGTATGCTGACCCGTGTTGGTTAGGGAAATTAGGTCAATCGTAGTTCATATTACATAAGCGAGAAAAACAAAAACTGAAACAAAAGATTGTAAAAATTGAATAAATTCTAAATGCTCGAGAGTCTGGAGTGGAGAATCAACATGATACCCTCTTCACTATTGTTAACCAATTCCAGTCAATCTTAGGAAATCAATCAACATCAGAATTTGACCCCGTCACATTTATCACCTTAGCGTCAATCAACTTTTGAATCATGTTCTTCAAGGCAAAACATGCTATAGTAGGATGCCCTTTCATCCTAGTGTGCTAAGCGTAAATTTGGTCAGGGCAATACCGCCTAGACTTAGTGTCAGTAGGTACAACGATAATTGGTGTGATATAGCCCACCACTTTGAGTCGTTGATACAACTGTTCTATGGTTCACCTAGAAGAGTGTACTATTTTGGTGGATTTTTCTGAAGCTTATGTTGAGGTTTGGTGGATTGGTTGAATCATTGATTTATTGGTGGATTTCGGTAAGACATTAAAAGGTAGTTTGATGTTAGAGAAATAAATGGAAGTGGGTACCAAATAGTCCGTGGAGGAGGTTTCGTGAAGGACTGAGGATAATAGGCTTGGACATAATCAGAGGTTGGAATGAGTTAAGAGATAGGTACTATATCAGTTGAGGTTGGGGTATGATTACTTCAGGATTTAGAGGTTTTGATGTCTGATCAATGGATCGTCTTTCCCCGATCCAAATTGGTCTCGACTATGAGCTTCCTCTTTATCTTATTGTTGAGCTACCTAAGAAAGTCAGTTGCCAAATGGTCCTAGGAAATTCACTTGCTAGTATTATTTTCAGTGTACCACATCAATGCTGAACCCTTAAGTGAACTAACAAAGAGTTTCGTCTTAAGGATATCACTTTTCCCTATAATCAGTAGCTTGTCAAGGTACTCCTTCAAGTGGGAGTGGGGATTTTAGAACCCATCATATAATGGAAAGTTCAAGTCCTCAATCTTATCATTGTCTTTTTCTTTAGCTTTGAAAAACTTATTCATCTCAGGCTATTAAGATGACCTTGCCTTATGCTTAGGAATTTGTCCTTCCATTTCCTTCTTTTTGCCCATAGTTGTCAACCTATTGGTGTTTTCAGCAGTGCAACTGAATATCGACTTAAAGACACTTGCACCTCACAATCAGGCATGGGTAAGGTCGTCGATATAGGGGACGACATAGTGTAGGTGGGGGCAGTAAAGTCAGTTTCAGATAATGGCTCTGGAAAATTTTGTGGCATCTCAATAGAACCTCGGAGATCAGTTATTATTCCCCTAATTCTCTCTATTCTTGCTCTCATCCTTCTGATGCTTGAAATAACTTTGTTTTGATGCAGCCCCAAACTCTTATGCCCAACTTCGCTATTGACAAGATTGATAAACATTGCTTGGCTGGCCATTTCTAATGTTCAACTTTAGTCAACCTTAGAAGAAAGGACTTATGATTAGAAACAAAGAGTATTCATGGGTCTAGAATTAATATTCTACTTATTTGAAAAATAATGAGTCATGCTCATGCAAGGTGAGTAAATGTTATAAGAGGCTTAGGTTAGGAGGCTAGAGTACGCCATGAATATGATAACATGGTAAGGATTATAGTATGTAAGCATTGAAGGCATTAATAAAAGGATGTCCTAAAATGATGAGTTGGACTAAGAGATTATGAATGAGACTAGAACCCCTATATCCAAGCAAAAGCTGAACCAGGAGATAATTAGTATACTAATGGATGAGTCAGGAGGATAAATTGAAGGGAAGTTTTGAATAGGCCCTAAGAGTGTGTTGTAGGGTCCTAACATGACAAGAATTTTAAGAGTAAAGATCTCTAAAGGTGAGGAATAATAAAAATATGGAGTGACCAAGACAAGAACAAAAAGATAGGTAAAATATCAAAACATACATAGAAATGCAACACATAGCAAATAATATTATGCGTCCTCATGGGGTCGTGAACCCCCTTTGACTATGAATGAGACAGACATTCAACGCATCAAGGGTGCTAAGACATCCTAGGTTGAATGAGACAAATATTCCTTAGTAAAAGAAATATGTAGCCAAGATCTAAAGGACAAGAGTGGGTTTATGACATGGTCCCTTCAAGTGGACAACTCAAGAGTGAGAAAGCTTGTGACTGTCGATGCACCACTGATCGACTGATACACAAGGTATTTTCCAAAGGGTGTTTTAGGAAAGAACGTCCATGCAACCAGGCAACTGTTCATAAAATAAAATAAAGGAGGTTCCAAGTGGAGGTAAGTATAAGTAGAATGCCAATTATATAAAGCAGCAACATATAACACATAAGAAAATACAATAACATGCTTAGCAATAGAAAAGTAAATAAATATTAAAGAACATAGCCAACAAAAGGGGAAAGCAGGAAGGGGATAGGCATGGAGAGATAAAAACACATAAAAGGGAAAGAAGAGGAAACTAATATGTAAAAATAAATCATGATATAACAGTAAAAGGAAAAGAGAGAAGGTAATTATGAAAAATAAAACAAAGTGAAAAAACCCCACATAAAACAAAAACTCAAACTCGAAACGGTTAGAACCTAAGATCCCCAGTAGAGTCGCCATTCTGTCACTCCTCATTTTTCTCGTAAAAAGTGAGATTCGACGTGACTACTTTTCCTTGGGATTGTTTAAGGAATGTATAGAGTCGCTACCTAAGGAATTAAGGTGCGTTAGGGTACCATTCTAGGCTAACTATGAATCTAATTTGTTATTTAGTTTTAGTTCACTAGAAATTTGAGTAAGGGTTCAAATTACCTCGAAAGAAACGTGTTAGTAACCTGTCGAGGTCCACAAAAGTGGTTCCCAAGCGAATTTATACATTATGCAGGGATTCTATGTGATAAGATAAAGGTCACTTATTTATTTAACTTAATGTAACTAAGTGACAGAACATGACTAACAAAATATATAGTTTAATTAATTTAACTATCAATTACCTAAGTGATAAAATTCGTAAAACATGTAAATGAAACAATCGAGGAGAGAAAAGTGACATAATTTATAACAAAAGGGACTGCTTATTAAACTAACTACCCTAAATAAATATGCATATAAAGTAAATGTAAGAAAAATAAAAAAATTATAAAAAATCAAACAAAGGAATATTTTTTGGTTTCATTCGGATCAGAACTCCAACTTGTTAATCATTATCCAACCTATTAGCCAGCAGCCGTATTCTTAGACAAGTGACAATGTCATGCGTCGTGTAATATATGTTGGGTATCATCGCTTTCAAATATCTACCCGCCCCTAACCTAGGTTGGTTTTCAAACTTAAAAGTATCCTAAAAGAAAGGATAAAACTAACGCCTCTAGAATGCTTATTGTCCCAATCTATAACCCAAGAGGCATTGGACTTTGCTATTTTGAATTTGTGGGGTAGACAAATAAAGCTAGGTTTCCTAGTTAGACTCAAAATGCATAAAACAAATAGGACGTCAAGTAGCACATAATTGTCTCAAACAAGCCTCTTGATTAATTAAGACGTTGATTATGAGATTAACACACGTAGAGACAATGGTTACTCATTTTATAATTAGAACTTATAGGCATGGTGTCTAAGTATTGAACAATTGTTTAATATGATGAAAGAAAATTGACATTGACTTCAAAACAAGATGTTGTGAATTTATTAAAAGGACATGTCAAAGTTAAGTGAAAAATGTAAGAGAATGACAACCATTTATTATGTAAAGGATGGTTAAATATGTTGTAAATTAATGACAGTGTTGGAGATTAAAATTACTTGTTGAAAATTATTTACTGACATTCATTTTTAATGCTGGAAAGTCCATTAACATGCTGGAAATGCATTTTTAAATGCTAAAAAGCAAATTAACATGTTAAATTTTTTTTTTTTTTAATGCTGAAAAGTAATTTCCCTACACTAAAAATTATTTAATTTCAAAAAAAGTGATTCTTTACATTGCTAAAAATTAATAAAAATGCTGAAAACTGTTTAACCACTAAAGTAGACATGCATGAAACATTGAAAAATTAATCATGGCATTCAAAAGTCAAACAAAACACGTCAAGATTAAATTTGAGACCGAAGGTTATTAAAAAAGTCCCCATAAGCATGATTTTTAAGTGAATCAATTAATAAGTCCTAGATTAGGCTTGCCATCGTGATAAGCCAAATCAATTAGCAAATCCTAGATTAGTTTGCCTAAGTAATTCATTTAGCACATAAAGCACATGAACCCCGCCCCTGAGCAATCCCCAATTTTATTATTACATCCTTTGCATGTATACAATCAATAATTACAACCCAAATGAAAGCAAGAAAGGAATAGAAATCATGAAGAATTTAAATAATCCTTTCTAATTCCCTTGCTACTCTCCATCCGTCTAGAATGTTCAATAATATCTGTCAAGCAAAACAAACATATCCCAAAACACACCACAAAAACTAATATCCAATAATTACTACACTTAACAAGCTTGCGAAGACACCACAACATTCACCAATAACACTTAAGGGAATTAAAAAAAACATTTATAACTAACAAATTATAATAAAATGCGTCGTCTCAAAAACTAACCAGTTTTTGTAGCAACTAAATAATTAAAGAAAGACTGGAGATCAACACTTGGAATCCAATACTCAGTAATTGTAATAAGTAAAACGCCGACCCAAGCTCCTTTGTGCAATGTAAGTCGAGAGAAGGAATTTAGAATACTTTGTTATTTTTGTATTTGGAAAATAAAGCTAAAAGTTTTTTTTTCTCTGTAAATAGCAGGTGAATATGTGTCCTCTGTAATTAGAGGGGGTCTTTATATGGGGAGTAGTAGAGAATTAAAGGAAGAAAAAATCAATAATGGCAATAGAGAAGGAAAATAAATATTTTCTCAAAACAATTACTGTAAATCAGTAAATTAAATTACAAGACGTGAAAATTATGCAAATCACTATACATATTTGCATAATCCGTTGAAATAAAAAAGTTAAAAGAAAAGAACCCAAACAATTTTCTTGGAAACTTTTTACCATAAATAGATGATAATGAGACTATTAACTTATTCAAAATTCAAATTGAGCAAATTAACTGTTGCATATATTTTCAATCACGTCCAAATCATAAATAATGAAGTAATACCCACTTAAGTGACTTAGTTAAATATTCATTCCAATTTTAATAGGGAGACTAAATCAATTAATAGCAGACCAAAATAAAAGAATATTCAATCAGTGAAAGTTTCTTTCCACAAATTAAGATAGTCAATTATTGCAAACCTCATTTATGGAATGAAATCTCATTGAAAGTGTATGAATGAAAGATATAATACTAAGTCATTCAATCAAGGCGATGTAAGTTATCAGTCGAACAAAAATTTCACGTAATCATCTCTTCAACAATAACAACAATCCACACCAACATGCCTAAACTTGTGTTAAATTGGTCTAACAATAGTTAGTAAATTTTAGGGGTTTTAACATATGATAATCTAAACAAGTTAACAAGCTCAAATCAAGAAATTAAACCAAATAATCAAGTTTTGCCAATTTTAAATCACAGATCCTTTCCAAATAAAAAATAAAAGATGTCAATTATTGCAAACCTCATTTATGGAATGGAATCTCATTGAAAGAGTATGAAGGAAAGATATAATACTAAGTCATTCAATCAAGGCGATGTAAGTTATCAGTCGAACAAAAGTTCCACGTAATCATCTCTTCAACAATAACAACAATCCACACCAACATGCCTAAACTTATGTTAAATTGGTCTAACAATAGTTAGTAAATTTTAGGGGTTTTAACATATGATAATCTAAACAAGTTAACAAGCTCAAATCAAGAAATTAAACCAAATAATCAAGTTTTTCCAATTTTAAATCATAGATTCTTTCCAAATAAAAAATAAAAGATGGGGTAAAAGTAAGAAAACAAACCTGGGTTGGATTCTTATGAATCTGTCATAAATTGCAAAATTTTTTATCGAAGTTTAAATTGGATAGTGTCTAATGGTTCGTCCATGGAGGCTGGTGGCTTTTTTGGTGGCGTCGTTGGGAGTTGGGACTTTGGGGTGACTCACTAGTAGCTAAGAAGCGCCCCTTGTTCGGGGTTGATGGTGGTATTGGTTTACTGGTAGGTGGCTGGTTGAGCTCTATCAGTGGTGGTTGGATAGATTTTGTCAGTTGGATGGCTGTTGGTGTGGTAGCGATGCATGTAGGAAGAGTATCAGGAACGGAGGAAGGTCATCCGCCGGAGAGGTAATGGCGCCATGGCTTATTGGAGGGAGTACGTTGTTGGGCCGTGGAGGCGGCAAGAGAGAGAAGAGAAGAGAAACGAGAGGGAAAAGGGGATAGGGTATGGCTGCTTTGGCGGTGTCAGCCACGACCACCGATAGAGAGTGAAACAAAGGAAATGAGAGAGGGGGAGGAGAAGGAGATGACTTATTTGTGAAAGAATGGGGATTTGGGTTTGGTGTTTTGACTTAAAGGATAGAGTAGGTGCTCCGAATCTCAGCTGTTGGATCACTTTTTATCAACAACTGAGATAAAACATGATTAAAAAAATAAATTTAAAAATTAGAATTTAGTGTATAGCCAAATTGAGTTCCATTTGACTGTAATTGATGCTAATTGAGTACAAAATTGACTAGAAATTAAATATACAAAAAGTTAAATGGGATCGGCTGCTATAATAATAATAATAATTATTAATAATAATAAAATAATAATAATACAACATAAGATGTTTGTAAATTGTCGGTGCGATCATAAAATAATTTGATATATATTGACAAATTACATGAAATGCTATATTTTTAATTAATAATTTATGCATAAAAGTAATAAAAATAAATTGTATATTTTCAAATTGTTAAATCAACATTTATTTAATACCAAAATAATTAATAATTTTTGATAAAATAGCATTCTAAAAGGGACATCGGGAGGTCAAAAATTGGGTGTCAACACTTATGATTTGGGCTAACGCTCAAATTGGATCCTATGCCTCTACCAGATTCTTTACTTGCTAGTGTTTGCGAATCACAAGAAGAATATACTGATGATGGTGAGGCTGATGCAGAACCTGAAGGCTATGACCGATCACCTCTACCTTTATCTCTAAGCTATGGACAATCTCATACCATATGACCTTTTATACCATACTAATAACATGCATTTGAACCATGTCAACAATCTTCTTCATATTCTCGACCATACTACCTGCATATAGGTTGAGATGGTAATCCTCAACTAGTGCCCCTCTGAGGTCATAAGTCTAGTTCTTTAAAAGTCTGACCTTGCTTATACCTGCACCTCAATAACTGAGCTGAAGCATTAGATGTGGGGCATGCAACTGACTGAGTGTGCCTAAGTGGCCCTTTACTAGTGAAAGATCCACTGCTTCTCGAATATTGGCTAGAAGTCCTAGCTTTCTTACTATGCTCTCTCTCGCTATCAACCTTATGACTACGCTGATCCTCCTCTAACAGATGAACCTATGCCATAATCCTTGATATATCAAAATCCTTATTCATAGCAATAATAGAAAGATGTCCTTTAGATAACCCATGAGGCCATTCCCAAAGCGATGAATTCGTGATATCTGTGTTGTAACCAACTCTGGAGAAAATTTGGATAACTATGTAAACTGCAAACAATACTCTTCGAAACTAAGATTACCCTACTTTAAAGACAGAAATTCATCAACCCTTGCCTTTCTAAGCTCAAATAGAATGAAATTATCCATGAAGACCTTTGCATATCTGCCCAGACCACTAGAGGAGCACCCTAACCTCTTGAGGATACCCATATATAATACCAAGAAACATCAAAATATTTCAATCGATAAGCAACTAATTCAACCGTATCTGTGTTCGATACCCAAATCACCTTATAAATTTTATTGAACTACTGAGGGTCCTCCACAAGATTAGAACCTTTGAATTCTGGTAGATTCATACAGAGGAAATCTTTGATCTTAGATTCAAATACCCTTCTTGGAGTAGTAATAGATACATCCATAATTTGTTTTTAGGCTTGAGTGACTACTAACTATGTGAGAAATCGTATTACTCCTTTGAGATTATAATCAGAGGCACTTAGTGGTGGGATAAGAACTATTGTTTGAACCACTGGAGGTGCATAAAGGCCTATAGGTCCTTTCTTCATAGTCATTTGAGGACCTTGAAACATAGAACCCATAAAACATTTTGGAGTCCTATTTAGATCCACCAATATAGGAGATTCCCTTGTAGTGGTTACCCCTTGAGTGGTGATGATAGTGGCCTATTAGGATGCTTTAACCTTTTCTGTAGCAGACATGATCTGTATCACATATAAGTAAAATATGAGATAAAAGTAAATTTTAATAATTTAGCTCTGTTGCACGATCTAGATTATAAATATTGCTCAAATTCTTGAATACCCCTGTTGCCTCCCTAATTATAAATGTGCACACAACACATCAATAAGTGAGGTCCTACTAGACATAATGTAATATCCCGTACTTTTCCTAGCTTGAAAAGTTTCCCAAGAATGATAAAAGCTTTCTTTCAAAGATGAATCCACTTTTGTACACATGGTATTTTCAAGACTTTCACTTTTTATCATGTAGGAAATCGAATAAGCTTTACGTCAATACCAAATTCGCCCAAATTCGACAGCCGGGTGGGGAGTAAGAGCCTTTTTAGTAAGACAGTGTATCACCTGAGCCTTCAGCACATCGCAGAGATAGATCAAATAACAATTGTCAATTTCCAGTGTTGCTCCATGATAGTGGCACATCGCGCCAAACTTCTAATTTGCAGACAAGGTGACTACGTGATAGCTCGACGTCGCACAACTGTACAATTTCCCATTTGTCATTTTCCAGTGACATGGTGCGATAGTGACACATCGCGCCAAGGATGAAAATTGGGAAATTTTCTCAAAAATTAAAGATACGTCAAGGGATAAAAGGGTCAATTTACCACCCCTATATATACCCAATAACATGTGATTTAGTCATTCTTCATCCAAAATATACTAGTTTCTCTCAAGTTTCTCTCAAGAACAAGCTAGGGTTTCTATTGGGGATTCAAATTCAAGAAGGTTTCACCGTAAATCTTCAAGAAATCGCGAACTATGGTATGCATAGTATTCATTCATGGACTCTTTTCGTTCATAAAGCCTGAGAATCCCTTTTCTAAGTTTAAGTTTATGGATTTCTTTATGAATTTCATGTTGGATTTGTTTTGCTTATGTTAAAAATGATCAATGGAATTCAAATCCATGTTGGGTGATCAATTTTATATGGAATTGATTTGTATAGATGTATATTCATGTGAACCTATAAGTAAACCCTAGGATGATAAAATTAGAGATGAATCATGATTATTAATTGTTGTAAAATATTGTCTACATGTGCTATGCCTACCATATGTATGATTAAATGCCTAGATGGAGGAACAATGCCCAACTAGTATGAAATCCCCATGTATGTACAAGCTTATGAATATAACATGTTTGATGAAGTGCTTCAATATATGAATTATGAATTGTGTTGTTGGTCATATGTTCAAGTAAGCCACGCTATGTTAGTTTCTTTTCATCGATTCCTGGGGGTACTTATACCCGAACATTTAGCTGTGTGCCTAGAGCCAAGTCATGTTTTCACGATCTCCTTAGTCAAGCTATGATCCATAGAACTCAATAAGTCATATGACTCAGGAAATATCAGAAACCTTATTAATTTCAGTAGCTCAATAATCTCAGTAACTTTAGTATTCTTAGTCTGTCCTCAGAACTCAGTATATTCCGTCAGTCAATGGAACTCAGTAAATTTAGTTTAGCTCCGCTAAATAATACCATTAGAATTATCTCAGTTCAGTTAATTAGCTCAGTTCAGTTAATCAGTTCAGTGTGTTTCAGATGGGAGTAGGATTCAGTACCCGAGCGAGCCTAGGGATAGGGACTTACCTGCTAGATAGGACTGAGATCCCTAGAAGAAATCCCTAAGTTCCGAAACTATGTAGCCAACGTAGGAATGAGATGTCACTCATCAGATAGGATTGACATACTCAGGGATCACCCGTTAGTATATTTAAATGTATAGGACTGATCCCAGGGGTCACCTGCTAGATTCAGACTGACTCCATAACAATTGTCTTTACCAGTGGCGCAGTACGAACACCCTTCCAGTTGGGGTTATAGTTTGGACCCTAGTTAGCTTAGTATTGGGCATGTAGGTTAGATGAATACATCCCACAGTTTCAGTTATAGAATTAGGACTGTCAGATACAGTCAATTCAGCTCAGTAGTATAAATTTAGGACTATCAGATACAGTCACTCTTTATTATTATAAATAGACTCCGAGATCACCCACTAGACAGGAATGATCCCAACTATGGTCAATCAGTAATGATATCATCAGATTTAGAGATCACCTCTAGATAGGACTAATCTCAGATTCAGTTACTCAAATACAGTATGAAACTCAACTAGTTCCATCAGATTCAGGACTGTCAGATACAATCACCAATGTTATCAGTTATATCAGTTATTAGAACTTATGTTATTAGCATTTAACTTCAGGACTATCTGATACAGTCCACCAGAACAGTTCTTCATAATCAGAATAGTCTGACACAGTTATCCATGTATCAGTAACATAGTATCAGTCCCTTAGTATTCAGTAATACAGTATCAGTCCCTTAGTATTCAGTAATACAGTATCAGTTTCTCACTCATCAGTGACTCAAATGTCAATGTCAGTAGACTCAGTAGTCAGAACTCAGTATCCAGTCCTATCATAATCTCGATTATAGTTACAAATACATGCATGTATTCTCACGTTAATGTTAGCTAGTCAGTTAGTATTGTTCATGCATATGAACTTATTGCATTCAGCCTACCTCACTTGTATACCAGTACATTCAAAGTACTGACGTATTTGTGCTATGGTGTCTTATACCATAGGTTTAGAAGCACGAGCTTCAGAGAACCAGTAGCATCCCACTTCAGCTATCAGAGTTAGCAGTGAGTCCTCATCCTTCGAGGATATGATGATCACATTACTATTTTAGTTTTCAATTTATTTTAGTAGTTGGAGTTAGTTGGGAACATATTCCATCAACTCCTTGTTCAGACAGTTTAGAGGCTTTCAGACTACAGTATGTTCAGATAATTATCTTAGTTGTTTTGGTATTGTTATACCATATTTTTTAGTTATGTACTAGTATTGAACCTTTTGAACTTTCAGTTCATGTTTCTGCATTTACAATATTATTACTATTATTCAGTGCTCAGTTAACAGATATTAGTCATGGGTTAGCGTGTGGTCCTTCGGGGTCATGGGAACCATGTTGTATTCCAGATACTAGATTTGGGGCATTACAAACTTGGTATTAGAGTCTAAGGTTCAACAATGTCCTAGGAAGTCTGAAAAGTTACATCTAGTAAAGTCTTGTACATGCGTGTATTGTGCACCACACTTATATGCAGGAGGCTATGATGTGTTTTAGGAACAGTTCCCTTCTTTTAGTATTCATGTCGTGCCAGTGATCATAATCTAAAGTCAATCTCTCAGTCTAATCTATTTCTCCCTTTCTTCTACAAAATATGCCTCCTAAAAGAAGAAACAAAAATCAGCCAGCCCCTCAGCCCGAAGAACCTTTGGGCAAACATATTTCTCTTGTGGAGTTCAGGGTCGCATTCACTACTCTTGCTCAGTCAATTGCTACTTATAATGAATGACCAGCTGTCTTTTCAGCCAACCCAGTGGCCGTTTCAGCTGTAGCCAAGATTTGGGACTTTACCCGAATGAACCCTCCATCCTTTCTTGGGTTTAAGTTAGATGAGGACCCTCAGGAATTTCTAGATTAGGTTCAGAAGGTGATCGACATCATGGGTTTGACTACTGTTGAGAGTGCTGAGCGAGCTGCATACCAGTTATAGGATGTTGCTCACACTTGGTTCAAGCAGTGGAAGTCAGAGAGGGCAGTCGATGCAGGGTCAGTTAAGTGGGAAAAGTTTACTTCCGTATTCCTTGATAGATTCTTCCCCCTAGAGCTTAGAGAATCCAAGGTGCCAGAGTTCATCAATCTCAGGCAGGGCAATATGACAGTAAAAGAGTATTCTCTTAAGTTTACTCAATCAGCCAGATATGCCGCTCATGTGGTTGCAGACAGTAGGGCCAAGATGAGTAAGTTTGTGTCAGGGGTAAATGATAGCATGGTTAATGAGTGTAGATCCACCATGCTGAATAGTGGCATGACTTTAGCCAAACTTATGACCCATGATCAGCAGATAGAAGAGCAAAAGATTAAGATAAAGGAAAAGCAGAATAAGAGGGCGAGGATAGGTAGTTTCAGCTTTACTTAGCGTAAGTCAGGGGGTGGTAGCCGTTCTCAATATAGTCATAATCTTTCAGTTCCAACTCTATCTTCAGCTAGTACACCACTACCTAAGTTTGTGAATGATGGTCGTGATGGGTCGCCAGGATCTGAGGCTTAGGGTAGTGAGAAATGAGTTTTACCTATCCGCTTTGCGAAGAGTGTGGTAGGAGTCAACTAGGTATATGTAGAGTAGGCAGCGAGGTATGTTATGAATGTGGTAAGCCAGGCCGCAGGCTGCAGGAATGTAGAATAAGGGCTCAGAAGGGAAAAGATTTGTGCCAGCAGGGCGTCACTTCCAGTACTACTAGTGGTCAGTGTCAGAACAGGTTTTATGCTCTTCAGACTCGCCATGATCTAGAAAATTCCCCCGGCATAGATTCGGGTACGTTATAGGTCCTTCATACTCATGATATGCATTGTTAGACCTCTAGCTCTCATTTTAGTTTAAGATTTTCAGCGTGAGTTATTCAGTCATGAGTCAGTCCGTGGATGCCCTGTGCATCACCCTAGTATCTCAGTAGGGTGAGCATTCTTAGAGGGATATAGTGTCCCAAGGGGGAGATACCCCATTATTTCCTCAACGTTCTCATGCCTTAAATAAAGTTTCTCGTCGAATAAAGAATCCAGTTTAAGGTAGAGGGTATTCATAAGTTGTCCCTCAAATTCCCAACCTTAGCTTTGGGCCAAGTATTCAGAGTCTCAGTTCCGTTCACGATGTTCAGTTCGTATGTCATGTATCAGACCAGACTCAGTTAGGTTCTCATATTTTCGCTCATGCATGTTTATTAAGACAATCCCAAATTCATTAGAATTTCCGGTTAAGATAATAGTTCTCCTTAGTCTTACTCAGTTTCATGTTCAGTGTTCATCAAAAACTTCATACTAAGTACCCTTGCATATTTAGCCATGCATTCATATATCAGTTCAGGCATGTAATTATGTATTAGACATGCATTCTCACTGTGAGAAATTTAGTTCATCAGAATATCCAGTCATGTACTCATAAGTCAATTATCATTCATGCATCAGATATGCATGAATTCAGCTTATTAGTCATGCATCAAATATGCATGATCAGTATGTTATATTCAGCCATCAGTTATGTCAGTCATGAAATCATGTTCCAGCCATTCATGTTTAGTATGTACGTCAGTTTTTATTCTTTTCCTCTCACTTAGTCTCATTCGAGGATGAATGTTCTTAAGGGGGAGATATTGTAATACCCCGTACTTTTCCTAGATTGAAAAGTTTCCCAAGAATGTTAGAAGTTTTCTTTGGAAGATGAATCCACTTTTCTACACATGGTATTTTTAAGATTTTCACTTTAGAGCCTTTTTAGTGAGACAGTGTATCACCTGAGCCTTCAACGCATCACGGAGACAACTCAAATGTAAATTGTCAATTTCCAGTGTTGCTCCACGATAGTGGGGATTCGCGCAAAACTTCCAGGTCACAGACAAGATGGCAACATGATAGCTCCGCATCGCGCCACTATGCAATTTCCAATTTGTCACTTTCCAGTGATGGCGCGATAGTGGTGCATCGCGTGAAAGTTGAAAATAGAGAATTTTTCTCAGAATTTAAGGACATGTCGAAGGTTAAAAGGGTCAATTTCCCACCCCTATATGTACCCAATAACACATGATTTAGTCATTCTTCACCCAAAACATACTAGTTTCTCTCAAGTTTCTCTCAAGAACAAGCTATGATTTCTATTGGGGATTCAAATTCAAGAAGGTTTCACTGTCAATCTTCACAAAATCATGAACTAAGGTATGTGTAGTGTTTATTCATGGACTTCTTTCGTCCATGAAGCCCGAGAATCTCTTTTCTAAGTTTAAGTTTATGGATTTCTTTATAAATTTCAAGTTGGGTTTGTTTTGTTTGTGTTGAGAATGATCAATTTAATTCAAATCCATGTTGGGTGATCAATTTTATATGGAATTGATTTGTATAGATGTATATTCATGTGAACCTATAAATAAACCCTAGGATGATGAAATTAGAGATGAATCATGATGATTAATTGTTGTATAATGTTGTCTACATGTGCTATGCCTACCATGTGTATGATTAAATGCCCAGATTAAGGAACAATGCCCAACTAGTATGATATCATGAAATCCCCATGTATGTACAAGCTTATGCATATAATATGTTTGATGAAGTGCTTCAATATATGAATTATGAATTGTGTTATTGGTTATGCGTTCAAGTAAGCCACGCTATGTCAGTTTCTTCTCATCGAGTCCTGGGGGTACTTTTACCCGAATATTTAGCTGTGTGCCTAGAGCCATGTTATGTTTTCACGATATCCTCAGTCAAGCTATGATCCATAAAACTCAGTCAGTCATGTGACTCAGGAAATCTCAAAAATCTCAGTAATTTCAGTAGCTTAGTAATCTCAGTAACTTCAGTATTCTCAGCCATTCCTCAGAACTCAGTATATTCCATCAGTCAACGAAACTCAGTAAATTCAGTTTAGCTTCGCTAAACAATACCATTAGAATCAGCTCAGTTCAGTTAATCAGCTCAGTTTAGTTAATCAGTCAGTGTCTTTCAGATAGGAGTAGGATTTAGTATCGAGCGAGCCTAGGGATGGGGACTCACTCGCTAGATTGAACTGAGATCCCTAGAAGAAAACGCTAAGTTCCAGAACTACGTAGCCAGCGTAGGTACGAGATGTCACTCGTCAGATTGGACCGACATACTCAAGGATCACCCGTTAGCATATTTAAACGTATAGGACTGATCCTAGGGGTCACCCACTATATTAGGCCTGACTTCACAATAGTTGTCTTTACCAGTGGCATGGTACAGACACCCTTCCAGCTAAGGTTACAGGTTGGACCCAAGTTAGCTTATTAGGGGGCATGTCGGTTAGATGAATAAATCCCACCGTTTTAGTTACAAAATCAGGACTGTCAGATACAATCAATTCAGCTCAGTAGTATAAATTTAGGACTATCAGATACAGTCACTCCTTATTATTATAAATAGACTCTGGGATCACCCACTAGATTGGACTGATCTCAACTATGGTTAATCAGTAATGGTATCATTAGATTTTGAAATCACCCTCTAGATAAGATTGATCTCAAATTCAGTTACTCAGATACAGTACGAAACTCAGCTAGTTCCATCAGATTTAGGACTGTCAGATACAGTCACCCATGTTATCAGTTACATCAGTTATCAAAACTTATGTTATTAGCATTCAACTTTAGGACTGTCAGATACAGTCAACCAAAGCAGTTTTTCATAATCAAAACTGTCAGATACAGTTATCCATGTATTAGTAACATAGTATCAGTCCCTCAGTATTTAGTAATACAGTATCAGTTTCTCACTTATCAGTGACTCAGATGTCAATGTCAGTAGACTCAGTAGTTAGAATTCAGTATCCAGTCCTATCATGATCTCAGTTACAGTTACAAATGTATGTATGTATTCTCACGTTAATGTTAGTCAGTCAGTTAGTATTTTTCATGCATATGAACTTATTGTATTCAACCTACCTCACTTGCATACCAGTACATTCAAAGTACTAATGCATTTACGCTATTGTGTCTTATACCATAGGTTTAGAAGCACGAGCTCCAGAGAACCAGTAACATCCCTGTTTAGTGATCAGAGTTAGCAATGAGTCCTCATCCTTCGAGGACATGATGATCATATTACTATTTCAGTTTTCAGTTTATTTCAGTAGTTGGATTTAGTTGGGGACATGTCCCATTAACTCCTTATTCAGACAGTTTAGAAGCTTTCAGACTACAGTATGTTTGGATAATTATCTCAGTTGTTTTGGTATTGTTATAACATATTTTTCAGTTATGTACTAGTATTGGACCTTATGGCCTTTCAGTTCATGTTTTCGCATTTACGATATTATTACTATTATTCAGTGCTCAGTTTATAGATATCAATCCTGGGTTATCTTTTGGTCATTCGGAGTTATGGGCACCGTGTAGCATTCCGGGTACCAGATTCAGGGTGTTACACAACTTCATAGACTCCCCTAGACAAGCAACCTAGGCTCTAATACCAAGTTTTTTATGCCCCAAATTGATAATTATGGAAAAGAACCATATACGAGAAGGATATCCAATATCAGTCGTATACACACACGAGGGAGTTATATGAACAAAAACTGGACTATATAATATTGCATGATATCCATGAAGTATCTTGTCAGTTTAACATGCTGTACTATGAATGAATAATTAGCATAAGGCCTAACATATTAACAAGAGACCTATACATATAATAAAAAATACAAGTCATAAACTATCTCCAGCGAGAGATAGGGCTCACCAACATATGAGATGAAAATAACAATAGGGCCTAACATGGATGTCTGCTATCCTAAGGATCTGAGCCTACATCCATAAGACATGGTTCCTCCAAGACATCACAAACATGTACTGGTATAGAAGTAGACAGAATAACATTTGGACAAGTACGAAAGCTTATATAAATCAAAGACAAAAGTGAAAGAAGTATGAGAAATCAAGTAAAAAATATATGATATGAAACTGTAACCTATGTACCAACCTTATTAGTTCATCATATAATTCCCATGAAAGCATTCATTATAATATATAACCTATAATTTGCCTAGGTGATGTATTCAACCTATATGTAATACAAATAATCACAAGATGGCCTATCGAAGGAAATCTAAGGAAAGAATAAAGCATATGTTGCTCAAATACTCATTTCTATGATTTTATATGTAAAACTATAACCATAGTCTGATACATGGTATGAACCCAAGGGCTCACTATAAGGGTCTGCCCACAGGCCATTATAACGACCTAAATTTTATTAATATATGTAAAATGTGTGTTTTTATGTGATTTAACTATTTTACCCATTTCCATAGTTGTATTGTAGTATTTATAGGGTGTGGGATGATTGGTAAAGTAACCAATACATTTTGGCACTATTTGTGCGATATTATAATTTTTGGAGTCTTCAAGAGCCTTATTATGGACATCTATGGTTATCTTTTGATCTGTGCGACAAGAGCTGAACGGAATGTGCCACCAAATTTGAAATATCAATTTTAGGGTGCTAATATTTTTGGATTAGTTTTATGGCTTTTAAATCTCATTTAGTCCCTCGGTTTGGAAAATTATGAATTTGTGTTTTGGGGGTCAACTGTGTGAAAAAGATGCCTTTTCAAAAATATGATATCTCCATTAAGTCTGGTGCACCGAATTTAGTGTAGTTATATAGTTCATTTGCTTTTATCGGATTCCAAATAAATTCTGTGGCCTTGGGGGAAAGTTGGAAAGTTTCACAAGTTTTATCTGTTGTCTAGTGCCTCTGCGATCGCACTTCCTTGGATGGAAATCTCATCTTGTGCAGAAGAGGTAGTGAGATTGCACTAAGGTTGTGGTAGTCGCCATACCCTTTTCTGAGGCCAGGGTGTACGATTGCACACCTGGGTGTGCGATTGCGATACTTGATGACCTAGAAGGGGTATAAAAAGACCACTTAGGTCGCGAATTAGGCCATTTTCCATCTTGCGTCTTGAGAGTTAAACCCTAAAATAGTGTGAGAGCATAAAAGTAAAGCTTGTGGGTGCTTATGAATCTAGATTAACATCAATTTCTCGAGTCTCTTACGGATTTAAGGAAATAATTTACCCTTTTCTTAATTTAAATTTCTTGATTAATTTTTCAAAATTCCAAAATCTTAGGGATCGATTTTAAACCCTAGTTTCACTCTTTTTCACTTAAATAATGTTATTAAACTACTTGTTTTTCGTTGATTTCACCTTTAAAACAACTTCATTTCTTGGTTTTCAAATGGATTTCAAAGTTTTTGCTTGATAAGGTCCAAAAATAGGTTTTCTTCAATTTGGACCTTGGTTTTAACTAAATTTGATTAGGTTTTTAGTTGTAGGTTCCTAAAGGTGTGGGTAACACATTTTGAAATAAATTTATGATTTGACCTTCTTTTTCAAAACCCATTTTGGGCGTCCGTTTTAGTCCCGAACCAAAAATAGGCAATATGAGTATTCTTGTCTTTGTTTTGACACATAGATTTTATATTTCTTAAATTTAGTTGATTGTAGGATCATTCGTCAAAAGTAAGGTCATGGTTTAAGTGTTGCAAACCAATTTTTGGCCTTGATACAGGTTATGGCTCAATTCTTTTAGACTGTGCTGGGTAGTTAATTTGTACACAAAATACATATTAAGGGGATGAAAACTAATCATGAAATTGGTTATCTTAAAGTGTTGTGCCCTTGTGGGGGCTTATATGTGATTTGACTATTAGTTTTGAGATATTATTTGATATGTGTGACCATATGGGGTCATATGTGATGTTGATAGCCTGAAATACATATGAATAATTGTTTTGTGTTGTTGGAATGCCTATTGTGGTACCGTTGGTGTATTGTGTATTATTTATACTTTATTGGCATATGAATCATGTGGGAATTTATTAATGGTTGGAAATAATGAATGGATAATTGGTTCACTTAATTGGTATATTGGTTGGTTGTGGAAATATACATTTTGGTTGGTTGTGAACCTTGCATCATCATTCTCCTGGTATTATACAAATAATATTACTTTTTTGTTGTATGCTTTCTATAAACTTGTTGTTGTTGAATGTGTACTTGAATTGTGTCTTATGATATGTATGTGCTCTAGAAACATCAAAAATACTGGGAAATACTGGAAACTATGGAAACACTAGGGACATCAGATTTTATAGGCCTTCTACGAGGGAGGTTTCAGAGAGGAGTCATGGAAATTTGAATCAGCTATTAGATCATATAGACCTTATACAAAGGTTATCCATTCAAGAGTCATGGATAATGGTTACATACGGGTTGATGAACCCTCCATGGATCCTACTTTAGGAGGCTAGTCTTTGTAGGTTAAACGGGGTAGTATATGGGTTGACGAACCCTATATAGGTCCCACATCGAGACGTTTACCTTTGTGGATGTATATAAAGGTTTTGTAACAACCTTGTGCATCACCACCATCATCATCATCATCATCATCCTTATTGTGATTTACTTTATTATGGTTGTGATGTGATTGTTCTCCTGCTCGACTTACTACCTATCTAATTATTCTATCTTCTTATACTTGTACTCAATGATCTTGTATGGATATTATCCTTCCTTATCCTACTTGCATGTGGTATATTGTACACTTGCGGTCCTTTTTGTGTTTGTTGCTATATATGTGATATATTAGAGCTGTTAGTGTAAACGGTGTGGGCTACCTTTGTGGGATATTTTTTTACTATAGGTGATGTGCCCTTAGTGTGTATTTTGTATGTCTTATTTTCTGCTTTGCTCGGTTGGCCTATGATACCTACTGACTAAAAATGTATCTTAATCACTCCTACTGTACTCTTTTGATACAAATTCAAGTTTGGGTGCATCCCACAGTGCTTGATTAGGGCAATTATTGGAGATTTCAAGGTAGTGGATAATTTTCAAGAGTTTGCATGTCTTTTCCTATCTTTTCTATCATTAGATTATGTCTTTATTAGTTTTTAGAGACAAAATTGTATCTATTGGATTTCTTATGTACCTCTTTAGATTTTAAGTTGTACTAGATACATTCTTATACTGTTGACACAAGGTTTTAGGAGTTATGGTTGCATTTTTTATTATATTCTTTCCGCATTTTGTATACTTATATGGTTTTACTTCATTCTAGAAGTCTTACCTTAAGGGTGTTTCTACCTTTTCCCCTTTGTGTATCAGTTTGGGTGATAGGCTTACTCATCAAGGTTTGCTGCGACGAGTGCCATCATGACCCTTGATTTTGGGTCGTGAAAAATTAGTACCAGAGCATCCAAGTTTTATTTGTCTTAGTTGTGTAAGAATGGGACATTTAATAAAGACTCACAGATCAGTACATAGATATTCGTATCTATCTTCGAGAGGCTATGGGTTATCTTTAGGAAACTTTCCTCATTTTATTCCTTATCAAGAAAACTTTTTCTATACCTTGTGTCTTGAGTTATGTTCCACTCTTTTTATGCAAATGGTATTGACTAGGACCAGTATGATCAGAGATGCAGAGCTTTAACCTAGAGGGAAAGCCTCGAGCCATGGATGGACTCAAGGGGGTGAACGAGCCTATGGATCAGCTCCATCTAGGAAGAGTGCTAGGGAAACTTCTCCTCTTCCTTATGTTGAGCATGTTGGAGCTATAAGTTCCACTACAACTCTTCAGGGTTTTTCTATCTTATTCTTAGAGGGATTGCCTATTCGTCTATTGACCCATTTGAAGGGTGTTCCTTTGAGTTTATTTGGTATTCCCTAAGCTCCGAGTCTTGTACCTTCTCCTCTGCTAGAGTTTGGTTATGGTGTTCCTCCATTCGTGAGTATGGGTCCTCCAGTTGCACCTACTTCTGTTTTGGGTACTCCTCAGACTTCGAATACTATATCTCTTTTCACTCCAATATTTGAATATGCTCTTCTAAGATCAGGCGTGCAATATTTATCTATGTTGCCTATTTAGGTGGGGTCTCTTCCAGCTGGGCTTTTTATGCCTCCTGGTATTCAGCGAGCCATGACATGTATGGTAGTATTTAGGGCATCGTTTTAGAGTTAGGAGTCTGGAAAGGATGTATGGACCTACCCTTTAAGCATCTAAGAGAGGCACCAAGAAGGTGCATTGTCAGGATAATTTTAGAGGTTGCTTTGTGTGTGATGAGTTTGACCATGTGGATAATAACTGTCCTCACCGTATGTTTTGAGCTACTTTTATTTCAGTCGTGAGAGGTATGGGTTTTACCAAAGGTGCGAGAAGTAGAGGTAGAAGATCCCGTAGTAGTGGTCGTGGGGCTATTCAGTCAGTTGATGGTTATGGACATTGCTATGGTATATCAGCTAGACCTAAGGCAGAGGCTTCAGATGTTGTGATTACAAGTATCATCCCCGTTTATTTCAGATCTACATTTGTGTTATTTGATCCAAGATCAACTTTCTCCTATGTGTTTGCATATTTTGCTTTGGGTTTTGATTCTGTTAGTGAGCCTCTTGCCATGCCTATTCATATATCTACCCTTATAGGAGGTTTTTTAGTGGTGGGTCAGGTGTACCGATCTTGTGTTGTGAATTTTTTGATCGTGAGACTTAGGTAGACTTGCTTATGCTAGATATGGTTGATTTCATTTTTTTTGGTATGGATTGGTTGGATCCTTATCATGCCGTCTTAGATTGTTTTGCTAAGACCATAAATTTAGCCTTGCCGGGTATGCCAAGGATAGCTTAGAAGGGTGCGCTTCATTCAGGTCCTAAGAATATTATATCTTATTTTTAGGCTTGCAGATTGGTTGAGAAAGGATGTTTATCTTATTTGGCTCATATTCGTTATACTAGGTTGCTTCACCTCCTTTCATAAATGATGTGGTGACAAATAAGACAAATCTTGGTGACATTGAGATGGTAACACTTACTGAGGAGTGCAGTTCTGTGGCATATCAAGATGCTCAAAAACCTTAAAGACCCTTGGAGTTTCAACTTTCCCATACAAATTGGTAAAAGTGATATGGTCCATGATTTGAGTGATTTGGGTACAAGTATCAACTTGACGCCCCTTTTAGTGTCTAATACTGTTTGTTTTGGAAAACTAAGGCCTTGTTCAGTTGTGCTCCAAATGGCAGACGAAACAAGAGTGGTCCTTAAAGGAACCACAGAGGATGTTCTCATCAAGTTGGTAAGTCCATTATTTCTGCTGACTTTATTATTATTGATTAAGATGCAGATGACTGAGTGCCAATCATATTGAGATGTCCATTCTTAGCTACTGAAGAAACATTGATAGATGTAAGAGAGGGCACTCTTAAAATGATATTGAATAATGCAGATGTAGTCTTTAGAGTGTATAAATCACTCCATACACCCTCACACTATAAATATTTTTGCATGATCATAGCTATAGAAGTAGATAAGTGTAGGGTAGAGGAGTGCAAACCTCTAGTACCTCTTTAATCTCTCTCACGGAGTTGCCTAAATTAACAATTAAGCCTAAAATTGAGAAACTTGAAGAAGATCTTGAAAAGGTAAGTGTGGAAAGAGTTTCATATGCTAAGAATAAGCACTCAAAAGTTCATAAAAGAATAAGAAGATGGGCTCCAAGTAGAAGGAAAAGGATGAAAGACAGTGGTTAAGAGTTATTATGTGAGTCATGCAGCGACAATAAATTAGGCACTGCCTGGGAGGCAACACAAGTCAAGGTAGACAATTTTTTATCTCTTTATTTCTTTAATATCACCTTTGGTTTTGTTTTTGTTTGGTGTTGACAGGTTTAAGGGAAGTCTGAGTACTCAAGATCTGAGCTAAGGAGCATGACAGAAACTAAGAATGGGGTCCTTAAGGCCTCCTTGATAGATATGATGCTACTAGCTAGTCCTAGAGGCCTTAGGGAGCATATCTATACATACTTTTAATTTATACTTTGGGGATAAAGTATGATTTTAAGTATGGGGTGGGTAATATTCCGATTATTTAGGGTAAAGTGTTGCTATAGGGTTTTCATATTTTGTTTAGTTTCTAGATATTGACTAATTTTTTTAAAAATTACAAAAAGATTTTATATTTCTTTATTTTTAGTTTTGGGGTTTGTTCTATTTAAGTAGAAGCACACTTTACCCACCCCTTGGTTTTTCTTTTTGGATCTTTTCCGAGGGGAAGCCCTTTGAACCTAGTATCCTTTTTTATTTTAGGAGTATTTTTTTTTAATTAGGAATAAGTAGAGATGCTCTTGCTAGATTCTATAAATGATTACATTATACAAGTTAGTTTTGTATATGAAATGATGTGCAATGAGTGAATACCTATTTTTGAGTCGCCTATGCTTATTTATATTATTCTTGTGCGATGTTGGCTTAACTTTTAATTCTTGCTATTGCTTGGTTGAGATTCTATAGATATCCTTATTAACTTGAGTATGTGCCATGTGTGAGTAAGGTTCTTGTTACATTCTATATGCATATTGATGTCTATAACTGTAATACCCCAGGAAATTTTTCGTTGAAATTTTATGCGTAAACGTGTTGGGTTCTATCTTCTAGAATGAATTATAAATTTTTCTGTATGGAATGTCTTAGATTATGACCCACCATTGCGTAGATTATCTAATAAGCTTTCCAACAATATGTGGATCATCCATAACGGACACCCAAGCGACGAGTTATTAACATTCCGATCAAACCATGAATAGTAGTGAACAGTAAAACGTGCAGGAAAAAGTACTGAGGCTTGACGTATTTTTTCTCCAACTTTAAACGATCATAACTTCTTGTACATAATGATCTGAGTGACCTACTATATATCAATGGAAAGATCTGCGAGTCCTCTTTCCAATGAAATTGGTTTCATCCAATTTTTCTATCAAAGCAAAAAGTTATGATCGATCTACTTCAGCCTATCAAAAGCGAATTTTTGGGTCAACTTCAAACGATCATAACTCCTCGTGCACAATGATCTGGGTGAGATACTATATATCAACAGAAATATACGAGATTACTCTTCCTAATGAAATTGGTTTCATCCAATTTGGATATCGGAGTAAAACGTTATGGTTGATCTACTTCAGACTATCAAAATAGTCCCCCAAAGGGCAGATTCAAGAATTATTTGATTTTTAAGGGCATTTTGGTCATTCTCCCTCACCCAAAATCCGTCCAAACCCTATATTAAAGCCTATTAAAAGCATTATATGTTATATTTCATCAAATTCTCTCAAAAAGAAAACCCTAAGCTCCTACGTCCAACTTCAAGAACCTCCAAAGTTCACCATTAATTCTGCAAATTTATTCAAGATTCCAAGTTCCTAGTTCAAGAACCTCCAAAGTTTACCATTAATTCTGCAAATTTATTCAAGATTCCAAGTTTCTAGTTCAAGAACTTCAAGAACAATCATTCAAACGCACGATTAATATCTCAAAAACGAGTATCGATCTAAAGTTCATTATTCAAGGTATGTGGGGTTTTTCAACTAGAACTCTCTTTCATTCTGGTGCCCAAAAGTAATTTTCTTTACAAAGGCATGATTTTTATTTGATTTTTACGAATTTGAAGCATGAACCCATATCTTATGATGATTATTATGACATCTTGATGTTTATGATTTTGAAAGAAGAATTTACATGTGTGGAGATATAAAGTATGAATCTTGAACGATATTTATCCTGATTTTGATATTTAGGTTGTGAATCCCCATTGGAAATTGTGTTTTTTTTTTTGAGAAAGTGTGTTATAAGCACGTTGATGTTGAATATTTGAGATATTTTGAATGATTTGACCTTTTGGTCTTAATGGAGTTATTTTGAACTCGAATGTGAAAGAAATCCACAACGTGGTTGATTTTGATAGATGGGAAGCATTATGACTCCTGATGTATATTTATATATTACTAAAATTGTTTTGTTGTGGATTGTCTTTGAAATAATTTGAGCTAAGTTCAGGAGAAATCTTTAGCATTGAGTGGGAGGTATAAAGCGACCTTACTTCCCTAGAACTACGTGCCCTCGTAGGAGTGAGCCTGAGGCTAATTTATATAGTGATCACTAGTTTGTGTGGATTTGATATCGATAGTCCTACTCCGATGGCAACGATAGGACGGCTCTCCCTAACGTGGGTTGTACGTTGGACTCTATGTAGCTCACATGGTTTATGTCGGTTATAGGATCTCCCAGTGTGTGTGTGTTTCCTTGTGTCTATGGTGAACGGTGAAGTGATTTGAAAGTAGAATTGTGAAAGTTACTCTTTCGAAAGATTTAAATGATATTTACATTATGAGAATTGATATTCTTGATGAACTGAAAGTGATTGACAAATTATATGATGACTCACATGTGTTATTGTACTTATTTCATCCTCTCATGATTATGGTGATTTTCTTCGGGTTATGTGAGTCTTTCATACATCCTGCATATTTCTTATAAATATTTATGATGATGATGTTTATAAAACTGCATACACTCCCATATACTCAGTTCCTTTCCATGGTAATGACCCACATCTTCGGATGTGGGCTGTATTTTCTCGGAATGTAGGTTCAGGTGCTCAGTTCCAAGTTCGACAGTGATTCTTCAGGCACGCTGTTCTACATCCTCTGTCGTGGTGAGTCCTCATGTTCCAAGGATGTGATGTCTGATGTTGGTTTCACATAATTGTTTACATTTGATAACTGAGTATGAGTCAGTTGGGGCATGTCTCAATGGCTCACTGGTTTTATTGATTTTCTTAGAGGCTTGTCATGCTAGTATAGATGTTGGGAGTTGACTAATAAGTCGTATTTTGTTATCTTTCTGAAATTCTTTTATTCTTGGATGATGATTACTCTGTTGATATTTGCGGGTTATTTATGAAAACCCCGTTGATTCGTGTTGAACTGAATGAAAATGACTCAAAGGGTTAGCTTGGGGCTACTCGTAGCCTCAAGCACCGTGTGATACTCTGGGACCCATTTTTGGGGCGTTACAAACTTGGTATCAGAGCCTAAGACTTAATGGTGTCCTAGGGAGTCTGACAAGCCATGTTAAGTAGAGTCTTGATCATCGGTGTGTAGCGCACCACATCTGTGAGTAAGAGGCTGCAAGACGTTTTAGAAAAAAGTGTGATTCTTTTCGTCCGAAGTCTATGGTGCTTAAAATGTCTCTCTCTGCTATTGATTCGTGCTCTCATCTTTTAGAAATATGCCTCCACGTCAAGCGAGAAGAAATAATGATGGTCAGCAACCTCAACCCGCTGACCCATTGTATGAAAACCTGTTTTCTGATGTCTTTCTGGATGATCTTCCAGGGATACCTCCTGATAGAGAGATATAGTTTGGGATTGATCTTCTTCCCGATACTCAGCCCATTTCTATTCTTTCTTACCATATGGCCCCTATAGAACTTAAGGAGTTGAAAGAGCAACTCAAAGATCTACTAGATAAGGGTTTCATAAGGCCCAGTGTTTCTCCTTGGGGTGCTCCTGTGTTGTTTATGAGAAAGAAAGATGGCTCTTTACGTATGTGCATTTATTACTGCCAACTGAATAAAGTCACCATAAAAATAAGTACCCCCTTCCAAGAATAGATGATTCGTTTGACCAATTGCAAGGTGCAAGTTATTTCTCAAAGATAGACCTTCATTTCGGCTATCATCAACTCAAAGTTAGGGAGTGTGACATCCCGAAAACCGCTTTCCAGACTCGTTATGGCCATTTTGAGTTTCTTGTTATGTCTTTCGAGTTAACTAATGCCCCAGCAGATTTCATGGACCTCATGAATCGAGTGTTCAAACCATATCTGGATATGTTTGTCATAGTGTTCATCGATGATATACTGGTGTACTCCCGTAGTAAGGATGAACATTCTGATCATCTCTGAACTGTCTTGCAAACCCTTAGAGATCACAAGTTGTTTGCCAAGTTCAGTAAATGTGAGTTTTGGCTAAGGTCAGTTGCTTTTTTGGGTCATATCATTTCTTCCGAGGGTATTAGAGTTGATCCCCAAAAGCCC